>NW_016928748.1:39778-85458 GCF_001483705.2 Eufriesea mexicana
GAGAGAGAGAGAGAGAGAAAGTGAGAATTAGAATAGAGATACGGAAAGCTCAAAAGGTATTCACTACTGATGGTAGAAGCAGATATTAATTAATCATGTTTTTAATGAAAGACAATAGGTAAAATAATGAAAACATTTTTATTTGAATTCGGCGAATATACAGTCTAGAATATTGCAGTATCAACGACGTGTTATTTATATTATCTAAATAAAATAATAATACGACGACATCACCAGCAAAGCAGGCACACATAACATACGCAGACAATGCGAAAATACATATCTTATAATGCTGTGTCAGATGTCGAATTATCGAGGGTCGACTAACGTTCTGGTTTTGTGTGCAGTGGGTGTCAGACGGATCACCGACCCACAGCAGTACACCGGTGAAGATCGACAGTGCCCTTCAATTTGTACCGAAAAATACCAATCCAAAGGAATTTAAACAAATACAACAACAGGTAAGTAATATGAAATTTTATTGGCATATTTATGCTAATTTTTTAAAGTATTCGAATAAAATCACATATAAGTATTTCGTAATTTCAAATTGATTAAACTGTTGGAGCTATTTTTTCCCCTATATTTAGATAAAAGATTACCGTAGAGCAGACAAAATATCAGCTGGACCACAGTCCCATATACTAGAAGGAGTTACGTGGGAAGAAGCCAAAAAGATGCAGGTAATGCAACACTTTTTTAATACTTTTATTAATTCAGTAATAAAATTACAACGATTTATCAATTCACAGTGTTGCTAAATTATACGTTTTGTTTGACGTAAAATATATACTGATAAGAATATTCACTTATGAAAGGACGCCACTATTAGCGGGACGGGAGAGCAAGTAGTGTTAGTAGGGGCAGCCAGCAAAGGTATCATTCAAAGAGGATTTCAGCACAATGCAATGGTCTATAAGACGCCATATGCGAAGAATCCTTTCGATGCTGTTACCGACCAAGAACTTGATCAGTACAAGAGAGAAGTAGAACGTAAACAAAAAGGAGATCTCTGTAAGTTAGATTAGCCATGGACAAAAAATTTGCATAGCTTCTAAACTAAGTTGTACTATTTTCTTCCCCTTGTTTTATAGATGATGAATCGCAATCAGAATCAGAAGCATTGTCATCGTTTAACATTAGTCGCGCAACACACGAATCGAGCACTGCCAAAAGTCCCATTCAGTCACCGGTATCAGTAACTTCGGAAACAGAGGAAGAAAGCAGAGATGGTGATTTTCCTGTGTTTTTATATTTCATTTTTATTTTGAGGTTAAAGAATTAATTTCATTTGATCAATGCATTGTTTAACTACTTGTAGAACCTCGAGTGCTGCGGATAGAAACAAAACAAGTGCCTGCACCAAGTCAACCTGAAGTTGTATTGAGCGATGGTAAATTATTTTTTTATCATTTTTCGTTTCAATCTGAATTTTGAATCACTCATTTTCGCAAAGCTAAATAAAGATACCATGGAAATGAACAAAGAAACATGTAGCCTGCATGTCGGTACGATGTATGGTACATGGAAAGTCTTGTATTGTGTTACTCTTTTGTTCTTCTTTTCGTTCTGCTTTCTGTGAAGTATATGTGCTATTTAAAACATTGAATTTATATAAAACGAGCTTTGAATTTCCCACAATTAACGATAACTATCACAAGGCTTGATCCATAAGCATGAAGATATAGCAATTCGTTAATTCGCAATTGTTTCTATCTTAATTTTTATCATCTTTATTTATGATCACTAACGCTTGCACCTTGCATGCCTAAATATTCGCGTACACGCATGTTCGCATAAATATTTTGCATATTCATGTTTACTGCAGAAGTAAAAATATTGTTTCCTTACTTTTCGCCTTTTTATTTTTATCCTATAATGCACATTAATTGCCTTATATTATTATTATTAATGCCATAATATTATATTTTTATCGTATTTTCCCCCCTTTTCGGTCACGAATTATTATCTTAATCGTTTAAAAGAGATTTATGGTCAAATCGTGTGTGACAAAAGTTTGCTTTTCGTACATTCAGTTATCGTGTATCCAACAAATTTCCCAGAGACGCAGGTGTGAGCATCCGTGATCATAACAAGTATCTTCTGTCTCCACGAGAAAGAAGGTAAACGAAAAGGAGCGAATATTAAAATACAGTTGTGGTGTTTTTGGGCACTATGGTTGCAGATCCTGATTCATCCAGTAAGTACTGCTGGGAAAACGAAAACAAGTATGAGAACAAGATTGAAAATGAAGTCTGCGTTGTTCGTAACGACTGTGATTATCCGGTATCCGAATTGTATCAGTGCGAACCTCGTTTAGAAATTGTTCGAAGTGACATTATAGCACAACGACTGGTAACTACGTTAATCGAGTATTGTCCTTGCCTTCCGATTATTTCAACTAACTGGGAGATAAAATACCCGCTAAACACAAAGTACAATGATCTTGAACACGGTTCAAATTCGATTTACTTCAAGGAAAAAGAATCTAAAGGAGAATGGTACGATAAAGAGGAAAGCAAGAGTCACAGATCATTGGAATTAAAAGTTAATGAAAGTTCATTAGATGATTGTCGTGAAAGCACTACTGTTTTGTCTCTTTCACCGTCTAACGAAAAAATAAAAAAAGCAAGTAGAGATTCAAAAACGGATTTGAAGGTAGTCGATACTGTATGCGAAAATTCTTCAAATTCTATGGAACGGATCGATGAAATGATAAGTAGTATCAGTTCAAATGTTGTGTCATCAAAAACAAATATTGGTACTTTATCTCGTTCTAAGTTCGAAATCTCAACAAAATACAGTTTAGATGCCACCGATATGAATTTAATTTACAGTTTGACACCATATATGAATTCAGATGGTTACGTTGATAAAGTGACGTTGGATGAAACATCGATGTTATCGTCATTTACATCCGAACGTATTAACGATACGAATGAAAATTGCTATTTGCAATCAAACGAAGTGCAACGGTGGAATAAAAAGAGTAGCTTAAACAAGAAAACAGATGATCATATTCCGTTCGATATATTATACGATAGCGAAAGTTACGAGCTTTCTAAAGAAATATCTCCCGAAATAGCAAATAACGATATGCATTTTGATCATGGATATTCTGAAATTCATAAGAATGAAAGATGCGATATATTGAAATTATCCACTGTCACGGTTTCAGAATTGTTAGAAACTACCGATGCATCATTATTCCGAAATGACATTAGCAGTACTGCAAATGAAATCATTGCAGAACTCAATATAAGCGATACGTATAGGACTATTTATTGTCTAGTAAATGAGATTTTTCAAAAGGTTTATGATACTCTCTCTAATATACAGTTGAATGATGAATATAGTTCGTTGCCATCTGCAATGTCTGAACACTTGGCAACTTCAATATTATATTTAAATATGAAAGATGATAATCATACGCGAAAAGAAAAGAAAGCGTATGAGGTCAGTGAAAGTACATCTGTCGTTGTTATACACGAGATGGTTCATCATGTGATCGATGCGTGTGCTGAATTTAAGAAAACAAATGTAGAATTAAAAGAAATACGAAACTCTGATATTATTAAGAAGGAAATAGCAGAAGTTAAACAGCGAATGAGTAATATGACATTAACGATAAACCGTGACGAGTCGGGTGAAGATCCTCGTGGAAAGATGCTAGTTACACCTGTTGAAAATTTGATTGAATTTGACAATAGAAATGAGCAACCTGATACTGAAACAAGAAAAAACATAGGACAAGCGATGGAAACAGATGCAGTTTTCGAGTTTCGCACAGTAACAAAGAACAAAGGAATAAATACCGGTGACAAAACATTAGAATTGAATTTTCGAGTAGAAAAAAATCGTAATGTTGAAATCAGTGTTGAAAGTAATAAATCATACCAGGGCAACGTAGAAAAAGTAAAAAATTCATTTATATCGTTGTCAAATCCAGCTGCAAATTTTGCGAACGCCATTAACGCTGAAGAAGATACAAATTTGAATAATTCATTGGAACATGGTAGAAAAATTGACAGGACAGAATTAACGAAACGATGTAAACTACGTAATGTTGCGAAATCTTCAAAATCTCTAGAAAGATGTGTCGACTGTATTTATTGCATGAAATTTTGTGCAATGAATTACAATGAAGAGTGTCCTTTGCTATTGCCTGCAGGTGAAGAAAAATCGGACGAGACGATTATAAATTTAAATGAACGTAATCAAATCAACGATAGAAATGAGACCGCAGAATTTAGGGATGATCGGTATAATGATATTTGCGCATGTTATAATACCAACGAAATGATAAATGATAAGGAATTATCTAGTCACGCTTTAGAAAATACCGAGAATATATTTTCCTCTAAAATGATGACCTCGTTAAATGATCAAACGTCGTTTTTTTTTTAATAGAAAAATTTATTCTATCAAGGATGTAGCATGCGTTTCGTCGGAGCTTGCTTAAATTGATAATTTAAGAAAATCAATATTCGTTGTAGGATTTATTTCTAATGTTTATTACTTTTCGCAGGAAGATAATTAATAATTGCTTTCTAAAAAAAAAAATAATCACACACACACACGCGAACATTTCTTTGATGCATGGTATTATAAAATCCAAAAAATGCTTTTTATTTGTTTCTCAATGTTTTCTTACTTTATTCATCTGTAATTTTAATTTAGGAATTTGCGATGAGATATTTATATCAAATAGGATATACATATTTTAAAGATTGAAGAAAACTTGAAATAATAAAGCAATACGCCAATTTATATTTTATTTTTATAATATTCTTATTTCGTTCATTTTCATTTTGTTATTTGCAGTTGTATTGCACGCACTAGTTACGTTTTTAAACAGCTGTTGCTTGTATATGTTTCGTTTTAATTATTTCGTTGTGTTTTAATTTTTTACCTATACTGAATACATGTTTTTCATATATAAAATATGTATATTACGGTTACAAAATAAATTATTTTTCTAAGTAATGGAACATAATGGTATAAAACGTGGTATCATTTTAATATTCATTTTAACGTTCATCTCAGTTTATTTTGATAATGTGACATGATATTTGAAACATTGAAAAGATGAACAAGACTCGCACAGTGGTATTCGTTATTGAGGTAAGCTTGCATTTTACTACTAATATTGATGATTTCCCGTTACATTTATCACTCTAACGCGTGCAAAAAACACATTCGATTAATATATAATGGTATCGTAGATATATGTAGATTTTATATAGTGCTTCTTTTTTCTTCTTCTTTCCTTCCTTTTTCTTTCTCTTTGTCTTTCTCCTTCTCCTTCTCTTTCTCTTTCTCTCCCACTTTCATCATTTGTGGGTGAATGATCCAAACAATGTGTAATAGTTGATATTTTATGTTTCAGGAGAAAATACCGTAAATGGCGATCACTCCGATGCGCATCACAGTACATTTTCTCAAAGTAGTAAAGAGGTTTGTTTCTTAGATCGTATTTAATTTGTTTTATTTCATCCTCGAGTTTTATCACAAATATACGCAGTAAGCGATATATTTTGGATAATCTTATATTTGTTATGTCATATCGCAGTTTACGGAACATATAAGGTAAAAGAAAGTGACAACAAGCATAAAAAAAGCTCGAGGGTACTTAGAAAGCATATGCAATAACAAAATATCACATTTGTATAAAGGATAAGTTACGCAATTGGCGGCACGTGCTGTATGTTATATGCGATTAACGGCAGAGATAAAAGTTTGCTATGAAAACGTTGAAAGGTTCTAGAATATCTATATTCGTAGGATCTCGGTTTTCGCTTGGCATTGTATCAATGCACACAGTATAATATACTGTGCATTAGTGGAAAGATAGCATATTTGGTTATAGGCCTGATCTTTTTCAATATTTTATCTTAAAACTTGTATTATTGACCAAAAATATGATTATACGATATCATAAAATATTAAATATATAACTTTTAGATCGTATAATTCCTCATGATAAAGTGAATGGAATATCTTTGAACCAAATAAAATAAACGATAAGAAATGTAAATTGACCGATAATCTGACCGAATAAGATCAGGATCGTAGTAAAATAAATTATTATACTATTATATCAGCGTATTTCGATAAAGATTCGAAGGATTGGTGTTAGACGGAATGAAAAGAACACTTTTCCTGCAGCTTCGATAGACAACTTTCTAGTAACATACATAATACTAGCATAATTATATTTTCGTTTTAAATGTAACCACATGTTTTCTTTTTCATTTATTAGTCTTTCTTTTTTTTTCTTTCTTTCTTTCTTTCTTTCTTTCTTATAGGCTATGAAAATGGTAAACATAAAGTCACTCAACCCTGTGTTTCTTTCTTTTAACACCGTCGATTAAATAACAAATAGCGCGTGTGCCAATTGCACGACTTACTTTGCAGTGTCCCTTACCTTTTCCAATGAATCTAGTTCTCATTGTCTTTTACGTGTAAAAATGGTAAAGATCAATCAGAAATCTTTTTTCTCGAAACAATTGTAAATTTCTGTTATATAAATTTTTATTTCACACATTCATCTTTAGTTGTCAAATGAGTCACGAGGATCATGCACAAGTGCCGCTTTTTCATTATCTGTGATTTATAATGCTACAAACGAAGCTAGTACGCCGTTAGTGTTTGCTCGCATGAATCTAAGGATAATCGATTTTTATGGACATAATAAAGATCATGCAAAGCGCTAAGAGGCGAAGGAGTGGAAAAGAGTACACGCGTGCGCGCACGTGTTTACACATATAACATGTATTACACGTAACATAATGTGATGGCGTATAACAGGAGAAAAAGAAAAAAGAAAAAGAGAGAGGAGAAAAGTGTGCGTGCGCACACGCGTGTGCGTGCTTGTAGAGAGAAAGGAGAAAGAATTGGCTATTTGCATGTGCATGCAAAGAAGGTTTATGGTTACGGTTGGGACCTTCCGTGTTAAGGGTTCCGTGTCGCAGGATGTGAGCGTTAGCGAGGAGTCACCGAAAAAGGAAAAGAAGAAGAAGAAAGGCCTTAGGACACCCTCCTTCCTAAAAAAGAAGAAAGAAAAGAAGAAGCCAGTCGAGGCGTAGGTAGTTCTAACTTCGGTACGTATGTATAAAACACAACATTGACATTGATATTTTTATTCATATTCAGCTTACTTATTATTCTTCTACCAGTATTTTTTTTTTTTTCTTCTCCTTTTCTTTTATTTTTTTTTTTTTTTTCTCACAATTACCGATTCTAGCTGATTGATTTCGTTGTAAGGAAAACAGCATAGATCGATATCGCATTTATCAAATATTTCTTCTTTAAAAGATAGTTTATATCATGCGATCGATCACGTGAAGAAAATTTCTTAGAAATTGAAATAAAAATTCACGGTACAAAAATTAAGAACTTTCAAGAGAATAAGTATAAGTGTCAAGAGTTGTTTCGCCGTTTGTTTGTCGAGTAGTTGTTTCTTGAATTATATCATTCATTTCTGTATTCTGGAAATGCTAAGAAGAAGTTCAAAGAAAAAAGGTAGGCTGGGGATTTCTATGTCAGAACGTTTCTTTTCTTTTTTTTAGAGTAGAAGAGCTGTTGACGCTATTGCAATTCGCATAGATGCAGCAAATTTAGATTTCATATTTTATAGTTGCCAGTTAGAATCGTGAATCGCTAAAACGATATTTACACAAACACACGTTGTCATTCCAAAATCTCTACAATTCATATTTTGTTCGCTAGTTTTACAAATCATTCACCTGTCTGTTTTACGTTGCATTACGGATACAAATAATAAGGATGAAAATCGTTGTTATATCATAACTTATGAAAGGTTTCTTTCTCATTTTCTATTTACAGACACTGCCACGAGCAAAAGCTTATCGCAAATAAAAGAACAATTACCGAATGAAGATTAAACCGCAAAACAGAAGAGTCAACATCGCTAGGCGAGTCAACAGTGCATACACCGGAAACGAATGAATATAGAAAATAGGAAATAGAATATAGAAAATCGAAAATTGAAATAACCGTGCAAAAATCACAGCATCTTTCCAGGACTCAAGACTGCCATCGCATTACGTCTACGATAAGAAACTATATTGTACTGTTAATGTTTTTACGTTTTTAATTTGTTAAAGCGTCGCGCTGAACTATTTAATCCGCTATTTAATTTTGCCTCCCCAGCCCCGTTTGTGTAATGCAATAAAACGAAACAGAACAAAAGAAATACATTTCTAATTAACGATGAAAGATGCATGAGAATGCATTACATCGTGTTTTTCAATATTCCTATCCTTTTCCATACTATTCTAGTCAAGTTGGTACACGTTATCTTATGCCCTCTTTCTATATATATTTTTATTCGCGTCTTATGGCGTATCGTAATGTTTTCTTTTCAAAATCTATTTACGTTTCATCGTTGCGAATTCGATATCTAGTTCATTTTAACAACGCGTGATGCGACAAAAGTGTCTGTCTACTGTTTGTAAAACACTATCGCAAGCAGACACTTGGAAGAAAGACATAGAGGAGGTGCAGAAAAACGAGAAAAGTATTGGAAGATGTTCTAGGTTAAAATTTATAAACAAAGTAAATCGAATTCAGTATTCGTTGATAATGTCTGCATCTACATCGTTAGAATCTAATCCCACTTCTTCGTAGTCCTTTTCAAGAGCTGCAAGATCTTCGCGAGCTTCGGAAAATTCACCCTCTTCCATGCCTTCACCAACATACCAATGAACGAAAGCTCTTTTCGCATACATAAGGTCAAACTTATGATCAAGGCGAGCCCAAGCTTCACCGATAGCTGTTGTATTAGACAACATGCAAACTGCACGTTGCACTTTAGCTAAATCTCCACCAGGTACAGCTGTAGGTGGTTGATAATTAATACCAACTTTGAATCCAGTTGGGCACCAGTCTACGAATTGTATCGTTCGCTTCGTTTTAATGGTAGCGATCGCGGCATTTACATCTTTCGGCACAACGTCACCTCTGTACAGCATACAACAAGCCATATATTTTCCATGCCTGGGATCACACTTAACCATTTGATTTGCTGGTTCGAAGCATGCGTTAGTGATTTCTGCAACCGAGAGCTGTTCATGATACGCTTTTTCAGCGGATATTACAGGGGCATAAGTAACCAAAGGAAAGTGGATTCTTGGATAAGGAACTAAATTCGTCTGAAACTCGGTTAAATCTACATTTAAAGCACCGTCAAATCGCAACGAGGCTGTTATCGAAGATACAATCTGTCCGATCAGCCTATTAAGATTAGTATAAGTTGGTCTCTCAATATCTAGATTGCGTCGGCAAATATCATAAATTGCTTCGTTATCGACCATAAAAGCACAATCCGAATGTTCGAGAGTTGTATGAGTGGTGAGAATGGAATTGTACGGTTCAACAACTGCCGTGGAAACCCGCGGAGCCGGGTAAATTGCAAATTCTAATTTAGACTTTTTTCCATATTCGACAGAAAGGCGCTCCATTAATAAAGAAGCAAAGCCCGATCCAGTACCGCCACCGAACGAATGAAAAATAAGGAATCCTTGTAATCCTGTACATTGATCAGCTAGTTTACGTGTTCGATCAATAACTAGATCAACAATTTCTTTGCCTATCGTATAATGACCACGTGCATAATTATTCGCAGCATCTTCTTTGCCGGTGATCAGTTGTTCAGGGTGAAAAAGATGTTTGTACGTTCCCATTCGGACTTCATCTACAAAAATACAATTCATCTTCAACATGATGTACAATCTTTCATTTTCTAAAACCATTTTCTTTTTTTCTCTTACCAACTACTGTAGGTTCCAAATCAACAAATACTGCTCTAGGTACATGTTTTCCAGCGCTGGTTTCACTGAAGAAAGTGCTAAAACTATCATCGCCACCTGCACCAAACATCTTATCTGATGGCATTTGCCCATTTGGTTGTATTCCATGTTCCAAACAATAAAGTTCCCAACAAGCGTTTCCAATTTGAACACCAGCTTGACCGACATGAATAGATATACACTCGCGCTAAAACAACGTAAAAACCCATTTTAGAAAGATTTCTTTTTTCTACTTGTTCTTTTTATCTTTTTTGTCTTATGCTTTGCCTATCTGAATTCGAAATATTCAATTTCATTCCCTATACGTTAAGAAACTAATTTTTATACCGTGTTAACATTTCAACCAGATAGGTAAACAAATTCTTATTCAAATTAATTATTTATTAATTGCTATTTAATTCAATTATTAATTTTATCTTTTATTTCTTTACTATTTTGACTTCAGCAGTAATCATCGACATTTTTCTTACCATTTTGATCACGTAAGAATAATTAACTGTATTAAACGTAATTACGTATGTTGTAAAATAATTAAACACGAAATTCGTTGACGGTGAATAACACGTTTAGGATGAAGATGGATACCACTTCTTTGAACGATTAAAACTTAATGGTGCAACACGAGTGTTAACTGAATGGTCGTCGGCCCGTTATATCCTCCACTTGGAGTCGTCTCGAAATACTCGCCAAAGAATTGTGAATAATTATCTGAAAAAGCTACTTTTCTTTTCTTCCTTTTTTTCGTATTTCTCATAATTGAATTGTGTTAAACTTAAACGTTAAGCTTTGCACATTTTTCTTCGACTAAACTATTTATATCTTTAAATTTCAAATGAACAGAATAAATGTAAGAAACCGAATAGACAAATTCATTTTTAGTTACGTTGCACTTAACATTAAACCTAATGGACGAATATAAATAGAATATCGTAACTACAACTAGCTTCAGCTAGCCAAGTCGTATGTAACCATTTGAACGGCAAGTCCATGATGCAAATTCTTGTATTCTATTCTTATTCAACTATATATCGCTTCTTTTGATTTTCGCAATTTGATCATTTTATCATACACAAATACATATATATGTCGCATCATATCTCTTATTACTTTCAATATTTATACGGAATACTTATATATTTTGAAATTTAGTTATTTTGTCTATTGATAAAAAATTATCTCAATCATCAGTGCAATTTAAAAGCCTTAAAATCTATTTCGCTTTTTTATCTTTTTTAATATTCCCATAAATTTATTCCTAAACTCTAGCAAAGCTAATATATTTTCTTCTTTTTTCCCCCAAATTGTTTACACTAACGAGTTAATTTAGTTAATCAAATCATAATTAAACATCGCCTTGTGGATTAATTATAAAATCGGTACAGTATAAATGTCAATCATTGGTTAGAGGTATTGAAAAGAACATTTAGTTTCTTCTTACGTGTGTTACTATAAAATTGTCTACGTCTCAAAATATTATTAAGAATATATATATTATATCCATAAGGAATAGTTGTACTCATTATTGCCTTGCTTACCATATGGATATATGAAATATATATATATACACACACCATATATCTATATACATTGCATCTATGAAATATAAGATTACACAACTGTGTTAAACTCACACTTATTGTATGTAAACATAACCTTTTCATTTTGTCGACTGCATGTATTTCATAAATAGAATCTCAAGAGATAAAAGCGTAACGACATACATGTGTTTACATTTTATAACCTTTGTCGCATTATCATTAAGTTAATTACAAATAATTCAATTATACAAAGTATGGGACGTAGCCGTACACCTTCACCAGGAAGAAGAAGAGATCGATCTCGAGATCGAGATCGGGAACGCGAACGAGACAGAGATAGAAGAAGGAGACGTTCTCGTGAAAGGAGAAGAAGGTATTTTTTTTTCCTTTACTTTCACAACTTTTCATTAGAATTAAGCCGTTTAACAGATAAGAGGCGTCATGAATTTAAAATACATTTAGATCTGTTGAACGGGATCGAGTAAAATCAAGAGATAGAGAAAGAGACCGTGATCGTGAACGAGAAAGGCACAGACGTTCATATAGTAGGTCCAGGTCAAGAGAAAGAGACAGGCCCAAACCTAAACTAAAACCCACAACAGAACGCCCTGTGATCACAGGTAAACTAAACAAGGATCCAACATGAATTTCTATATGTCTAAATTGATATTTTTTAATATATTAAATTAATATAAATATTTAATATTTCTAAATTAATGTTTTATAGAAGCTGATCTTCAAGGAAAAACCCCAGAGGAACAAGAAATGATGAGAATAATGGGTTTTTGTGGTTTTGACAGTACTAAGGGCAAAAAGGTGGAAGGAAATGATGTGGGAGCTGTACACGTTATTCTTAAAAGAAAATATAGACAGTATATGAATAGAAAAGGAGGATTCAATAGACCGCTGGATTTTGTAGCATAAAATTATAAACCCGACATTTTAACAAAACCTTTTGCAATTTATAGGCATTCCTCAACCTGTTCGAGTTTTATTGTTTTATAAACTTAGACAGAGCAATAAGAACTGTAAATGGTAAAGAAAGTAGTTTATATAGACAAATATATACTGTGTAAAAATAGTAAAAAATATAATCTTCCTTCTTTTATCCATAATTTAACACAGATAGATGTGATTACTACAAAACTTTTTAATTTTAAGAATCATTAAAAAATTTTTAATATCGCATAAATATTTCAAAATATAAGTTTCAAAAACCAGTATTAAACATTTTTATTAAGAGTATTTCAATCCTCTGTCCTAAGTCGTTTTCTTGAAGATGTACCAGAGCTGTTACTATCAGAATCATCCATGTTCGAAGTATGGATCTCGCTTTCAACGTTTTCTAGATTTGATGAAGCAAGCTATAAAATTTAAAAATATTTTCAATCTATTGAAATTGGGATAATTACAAAAATTAATATACATATAATATAACATTTCCTGTTGTTTGCATTACCAAACTAATATCCATTTTTTCAAGTCCTTCAACCAATTGTGGATTTTTGATTCGAAAATCTCTCGTTACACTGTGTTTTATATAATTTCCTAATGGTACCTAGTGAATATGTGGGAAAGTTAAAATTCGTAAATATAATGTAAATTAAAAGATATAATATTTAATATTTGTGTTTGACACTCACGTCTGTCCTTTTGCCAAGCAGCAATATTTCTTTGTTAAATTGCTCGATCTCATATACTACCCGAGGTATTATTTTCGTTTCTTTCAAAATTTTATTCCTTTGTGCATATGAATCGGATTTCGATTGTGATTTGTTCTGATTTTCCTGCAGAAAATTTTTGTAATAGAATAACAAGACAATAATCCTATGTTGTTATCGATCTATAGTCATAAAAAGTGAAAATTTCAAATATAACATACCTCAACATATGTTACTAGATTATAAAAAGCAGACTTTAATGGTTTACCAGCCAATTGTACCACTTGAATGAATCTGTAACCAATGTTCAATCAGTCTCATTGATATCGAAGAACATAAAAAATCGTTAGTGATGAAATGATATTACTGGTAAAAAAGGTATTAGCACATTATATAAAAATATTTAATCATTGATTTCATTTATTTCAAGTGATATACTGTTGGATGAAATTCTGTGTGTATGTACATCGTAACAATTATACATAAAAAAAATTTGTTATGTTTTTAAATTAGCAAAAAACATTTTATACAAAAAATATTTAATTTTTAATGCAAGAGAAAATATCGCTCCATGTAGAACTCATTATGTTCTATATATACACGAACTTTCATTAAAACCAAAACTTCCTAGCTAGATGAATTTCCTTGTAATATAACGTGTTAATACTTATTTTACTCACTGTATGTGCAGCACATACTTAACCGCTTGGAACGCCGCATTTTGACCACTTGATTTTACATAAAAATATTTTGTAAGATTTCCAAGCAAATGATATAAGTATTGCAAATTTCTGAAGGTAACATCAGTACATAGGCCTGGTTTGATTGTTGTATTAGCTAATGTATGAAGTACTTGAGCAAGATAAGATAATTGTTTACACAGATTCCGTTCTTTTTCCCTTAAACTGTTGTTCCCTGATAAAATAATGCAATTTTCTATGATTGTAATTATCAAACTTCTAATTGCAAATTTATACTTACAAACTTCATTGACTGTTTTAGGTACTCGAACTATGTTGTCTTCTGCCTTTAATCGCAATAATAACCATGAAGCATTATCTAATTTCTGTTTAATGTGATAGTTCAAGACATTGTAAATTTGTGATATGGTATCCTCGTGTATAACTTTATATAGTTTATTTGTTACTAATTCAGTCTACATTTAAGTAAAAAGAAAAATCAATTTCAAAAAATAGAAAGATCAATATGTCTTAAAACAAAGATCATTACGTACACCATCAATACTTCCAGCTTTTTCACATAGTTCTATACAAATTTCATTTAATGTCTCTCCATATTCTTGTGTGTATTCTTCCAAATATAAGACAAATTGTACAATTGCAGGAATGATAGAACTTTGAATATTTTCTATTTGAATCATTTTTTTAGTATCCTCAAACATCTATCGCAATAAATAAGAATTATATGTACAATAAAAAAACGAAAATAATTTGCACAAAAGACAACATACCCACCTTGGTAGAATTGTAATTTTCAAAATTAATTTTATATGTAAACTGTTCCACTATTTGTAACAATAGGAATGGTACTTTATTTCTCTCATCGTCACTTGTTTCTTTTGTAAGAGATGCTTTTAAGTAAGGGTTTAATGAAAAAATAATTTCTTGTAATTGTAGATTAATATCTGTAGATACTGGATCCTCCTTAGCTGATATTTCAACTTGAAAAAATAAGTAGCATTATAACGTATAAAATTATCGAAGTAACATAATAAACTATAGTATAATTACATACGAATTGAATTGAGAAATCTCGATAATTCGAACGGAAGTGATGTACATATATAGTTACAAATTTCTTTGAAACATTGCAAGGCCAATATAATTATCTGTTCGTTATTTGTAAGTGCATCGTTCAAATTTTGCACTAAATATTTATAAAATAATCTAAACAATAAATATATTCGTATTATTAATATTATATAATATAAGAAGTGATAAATGTAAAAAAAAGAAAACATTTAACATCTCATACTATTTATCATTAAATCCCTGTTTTAAACTTACCTCCCAATATCAATATATGTAAGTAAATATTGACGATTTTGCGGTTGAGAAATATCCTTCGTAAATAATCTTATACGTTGTAAAAGGCATTCACATGTTTGTAATATGTAGCAACTTAAATTATGATTTTTTCGTAGTGCAATTTCGTTTTGGATAGAAGATTGTCTGTTTATAAATTACGATTACGTATATTATACTTTTAGAACGACTTGAATATTTTCACGGTTTTGCAAGTTATGATTTAAAAGATCTTAAGCTTCTATAGTACAAATTTAATAATTTAGCATTGATTTTAATGAATTTCGTTTAATTTTGTTTCGAGATAAATATTTATAATCATTCATAGGGCTTTTAATGATGGACTTATTTCATTTTCTCTTATTCTTTTCAAATAAATAACGGGAAAATGAACGGATGAAAACTGCGAAAACTTTCAGAATGACCTAGTAATCCTAATATTGACGGAATTATTATTATTATACTCACGAAAATAAAAGGGATAAACTTTGACGAATCACATCCAAATCCATAATAGTGTCTGGTATTCTAATGTTATTTAATTTAATAATCTTCTTGTTCGTTTTATTTACATCCTTATCTTTTCTGGCTTTACCATTATCGACTTTTTTAATTTTTATGGATTGCTAGAGAAATTTCATATTGGATATTATGATTTTTAGAATAGTAACTAACTAAATAGAATATAAAGAAAACTTATTAATTATTTTACCGATTTAATGAAATCTATCAAACGTGTATATCCTTTGAACAAATCATCAATATTATGGAAGTTATCTTCATTTCCTTTCGACCATTCCCCGATTCGAAACGCTATGAGAGCCTCATATATTGCAATAGCCATATGAAGGTTTTTTATCCTTATTTGAGATTTCGGAAAATCTCCGTGTAATATGTCAATTCCATGTTCCTAAAATAATCAATGATCACCTTTCTATTTTGTCATATCCGTATTACTTCTTATATCGGTATTCAAACTGTAATCACCAGATGTAAATGTTCCAATTCAGTAGCTGCCATTTTTCTACATAGTGACTCCAAAACATCATGTAATTTTATGAAAGTATTTGAATCTTTTACAACTGTATTAATATATATTTTTTGTAATACAAATATCAATTGTGCGATAGGTTCCTGTAAAACTACCTCTGCACCGTGAATATCTGTACATAATTCCAATTTTACAGGAGGTAATATACTATCATCTATGTTAAGGTAAATATTCAAATGTGAAAGAAGCATATCCAGTAGAATTTCTGTTATTTCCGGATTTTTGGTCACAGTATGGTACAGACCTAAAAATGTGATATTGATTATGAAAATGACAATTTTCTAATTATCGAACTATTAACTAGTCAAATATATCTTCTTTACCTTCATAGAAATGTAATTTGACTTCGAATTCGTAAGTAAAGCATTTTTTTAATATATCCACTATTTCGTAGCATAAAGTTTTATCGAGTTCTGTATTCAGTTTTTCTTGTTGGGAGGTATACTCTAAAGTTACCTAAATAGTGTAATAAAAATGATTGTATCTTTATTATGAATATTAATGAAAATTATATTAGTTTCCTTCTATTTTTATAAAAAATCTTTCTACATACCTGAGTTACTATTGCTTTAGAACCAGAGCTAATCGTATGCCTAGAAGAATTACAACTTTGGCTAAATCTGAAGCTACCCCGAGGTTGCATTTTCAACATTTCAAGAAACCCTGAGACAGCTATCTGTCGCTTTAATACACCTTTCCTATAAAGAGCTTTTCTCAAAGTTAAAAAAAGATTTTCTCGTATATTGGATGAAATGTGCACCAATGGAAGAATGGCATACAAAACTTGATTAGCAACTGTACAGTGCAAGAATAGTAATTGTTCAAGAATTGTCATAATGTAGACTTGGTGATCCAAAACAATCATTGATAATTCACGACACATAAGTCTCAAACAGTCTAAAAAACATTTTGTTAAATAAATATATTGCGATAAGCAAATATCGTTACATCATATGGCAATATTATTACTTTATTACTTGTATAATGCGTTGCTGATGCACTTGCTGCTACTATTTTATTAATCAATTCTTGCAACACGAAAGGAACTGTTTCATGGCGTTTTTTAATTATTTCTTGTATTATTTCAGATCCCATATTGCACATATCTGTCACATTATTTTTTGATTTTTGATCAATATTCATTAATGTAAAAGCTAAATTGGTGAGACCTTTTAATACTAAATGACGATCTTTATTGCTATAAAATAATTAGACAATTATATAAGGTTTGAGTGTAATATGGGAAACATTAAGTGAAATCACCTGCTCTCAATAACTTGTTGAATAATACCAATTATATTGCAAGGAGAAGGTATAAGTTGTCTCAACCATGCACTACTTTGTCGTTTTTCTTTTCCTAAATTATTGTGAATGATAGCAACTCTTAGTGTCTCAAAGATCTATTAAATATGTTTTACATTAGAATAGTAAAATGAAAGTATCATAAACTCATGATCAATACAAAAGGAGTTATAACACGTTAAAAACTATGATACCTGATCTTCATATATATCAGAAACTGACATCAATACAGAGAGCATAAATGATTGTAGCATATATTCTGAGGCATAAGATACATGTTTAAGAAAACGAATGAAATCTTTTATACTTTCATGATTTAACTGAGTAGCTTGATAGACATGATATAAAACAGTGCTCTCAATGTCTTGTACCTCTTTTATATTAACTATATCTAAAAATAATATATAATGTGTAAATATCTATTCCCATATATATATAATACAATAAATATACACAAGTCTAACTTAATTATGTATTTTTTTTTTTCCATACCTATGTCTTCAAAACTATTCTTGTCACTAGTTAAAATTGTTTTTGAATAACATAATTCAAAATATTTGGATAAAGCATCCAATAGTTTCTGATTATCTCGTTCTTTGCATAATTTTAATGCTTGATATGTAAATGAAGGTACTTGATCTAAAGATAGGTTCAAAAGAGCAGAACATAATGACTTCAAAACTTCATTGCGATCTGTCTTGTCTAATATCATATCTCTTTACATGAAAAAGGTCAGATATATTTTTACTCCGAAAAATGTCATGTATGTAAGACTGAACCATCTCGACATAGAAAATCATTTACCCAAACATTTTGGTTAAAGATGGTAAGAGATTGACATTCCATTGGTCATTACATATAGCTTTAACAATTAATGATTTATATTCGCTTCCGGAAACTTGGGTATTTGCGTAAACGAGATACTTTTCATTTTCCAGTGTTTCAAATAGTGCTGGCAATAATTCTTTCCAACTGGAAAAAAGCAAATAATTTGGGAAAATTCTATATCGAAACAAAGAGAAAAAATAAAAAGGAATGATATAAAATGTAAACTGCTTTGCCTGTGTAATTTGTCATCATCATTGCGAATATTTGTAATACAAAAATCAACAAGTTTGACAAGATGTTGCTTTGAATATCTTGGAAAGTCAGAAATTATCCGATTAATGACTGCATTCGCTTGCTCGGTAGATATTTTACTCTTTTCCAAACTTTTTATGGTAGATTCGATAAGTTTCCGCCGTTTCAACTGACAGGCGTCAGAATCGGAAAATGCTTGCAAAAGATTATCTAGTATTTTTGTAGCATCCGATTTACAAATATTGTTATGTACTAATTGTATAAGCTGTTAAAATGATTCGTTAAAATTAAAGATCATTTCTTTCATATACTATTTATATGTTATCATTATCATCAAACAAAATTTTCATGGTTACCTCTTCGACATTCGAATCTTTGACAAATGCACGTAATTCACTACGTTTTCTTGGATTTTCGAAATGATGATGCATGTTTCAAAATTTGTAATTAGAAGTACTTATTGGTTTTGTTTCTCTTATTTGGAATGTAGCAAAGATAATTATAACTATTATAAATATCTTATCCGCTTGTTGATCTATAAAGCATAAAAGAACTAAAATTGCCTTATGATGCTCTACCCCATCCCTCTTTCTCTACTACCTAGGCGCCATTTATTTCTCTCTTTCCCCCGCTCTCTCTCGTTCGCTCTCTCTCTCTCTCCCATTAACACGCACAAGAATTTGATGCATGCATATGTAGCAAAGGCCACGAGGCATAAAATATTGCGATAATGTGATAATAATATGATTCTTAAAAAATGTTTTGTATTTTAAATAGCGTTGCGATTTTTCATTATCAAATGGATAGAATTTGTTTAAAAATGATCTTTTACATATATATGTAGTATTTCACTTGAAATGAAGAAAAATGAAGGATATTTCATTTAAAGTAAATTGAAAATAAGCATTCGAAAGATGAAAATAATAATTGTTCGAATTGTATGTCATTAGTATGAATATACCAAGCCGAAAAGTTTCGTAAGTGAATAAAACGATATAGCAAATGAATGGTGTGATCATTTTTTTCTGTGGCAGTAACCAGTCGAAGGTTTTGGATTTTTAGTCCAAGGTCGGAGGGGTTAGGTTAACGATATTATTGAAAGAGTAAAAGAGAAAAAGAAAGGACGGGCGTGGCAGAGGAAAGCATACAAACGATTACGCATGTTCCTGTGGCGAAAGTTTTTTTCGGTACTCCATCGAAACACGCCCTTGTACCCCACCTGATTTCAGGTTCAAGTTATGGCGCCTATCTCGTTCACTTAACCGTACGGACTATATAAGATTTCGGATACGAAAGGATCAGCACACATTTGCTTTCGTACATTGTTAACGAATCAACCAAGATCATCTGACTCGCAATGTTCTCGAAGGTAAGAGCTATCAAATAATGTAAGAAATATATTCTCAATACAATATCTTTGCCGGCTTGGATAAAACAATTTGAATTGTTAAATGATACGGCTATAGGCTATACATTTCTCTACGTTTTTTTAAAAACCGTATATTCATATATTCTATAAATAAAATGTATATTTGAAGGAGAATTAGAAGCATAGAGGAAGGTAGAAATTGTCTTTCGACAATGTCTTTATTAATTTTATTTTCTTCTTTTTAGATCATAATACTAGTTTGCGCTCTAACAATGAGCAATGCCGGTTACTTGGCACCAGCAACCGCCAATGGACAATATACTTTGACTACAGCGGCTTTAACGTCAACATCAGATAATATACTTCGTAGCTCGGGAAATCTGGCACAGATCGCGACTCAATCAAAAACAATTTCCACACCATTTTCGAGCACCAGTAAATCCGATATTCGTGTAACCAATCCAGCGATTTATGCGCACACTGCTCCAGTGGCATACGCTGCGACACATGCAGCATCTCTGGCAACACCATTTACCGCTACTGCACATTCAAGCCCACTTCTTGGAGTTGCTTATTCACCGGCGGTGGCTGTTTCGCATATGGCCTACAGCAGCCCTATCGGTGTCTCTTATAATTGGTAATTGCTTATTTTGCCAAGTCCTTTGGAAAAGTGTTGCTGCCAACCAATTAACGCGGCAATCCAACTTTGGTTATCATCATGCTGTATTTGTATTTGACATTTTCTCTACTTCTATTTATTAAATACAATGTACATTGAAGTATAAAAAAGCAGCCTGATTTTTGTGTTTCTTCCTTTTTGTCGTTAATTACACACGTTTTAGCTTGTCTCCGGCTGAATATCTTTAGTTTGAACACTGCGCGTTTTGTATCGATCACAGCGCGTCGATCGATTGAAATTCGATTGAAATTCGATTGAAATTCGATTGAAATGGATAAAAATACAGATAAATGGAAGGAAAATGGATTGTTATTAGAGCGGAGGAAAGATATTGATCAGTAGCTAGAAATAGAGTAACGATTGTACGTTTATTGAATATTCGATTATTACATTCTGTGACAAAATAGATCGTTTGGGTTGTAACAACGATTCGCCATCGATACAAAGGTTTGAACGCATTTTATGGTCGACAGCGGTTAAACATCGATTCTTTAATCGAGTCCTCCGTCGCTCCGTAGTGGTTCGAACGTGAAACTTAGAGAACCTTGAGGGCTCCTATCCCGTTCAAGGCTAAACCATTGAGCCCTAGAGGAGCTGCCGCTAAGCCGGTAGTGATAGCCGGTGCAGCTGCATACGCAGTAGTCAATCCAGGAGCAAGAAGCGTTGTAGGAGCTGAAACCGATGCATAACATATTCGTAATAAATTGTATTTAATAATTAAATCGAAGTTAAAGAAGAAAAGCCGATAAAGTGACTATCATACCAGGATTCGCTTCGTTAACCAACGATTATTGAATTTGAATTTGAGCCTTTATACGCCTGTTCGTTACACGATTGACCGTACGTGCGAAACATACGTGAAACAATATTTTTCCACTTATTATATAACGAAGCGTGATATACTCGGTGGTGAATAACGCAACGGTAATGAAAAAAAAGAAAAAAAAGAAAAAAAGAAACAAAGAGAAAAAGAAAAAAAGAACAAAAACAAAAAGGAAGAAAAAGGGAAAAGAGAAAAATACGAAAAGTGTGGAAAATCGAGAAGATATTAAGGCGACAATTGAAACAGTAGAAAGAAAAAGGAACATGAGAAAAGCGGACTAAAATAACATCGATCCTAATTGCATAAAGGAAGCGTGTCGGCAAGCGATTGCCAAGCACCCGATTTCCTCACGATATATCATCGAGTCGACCGCCGTGTGATGCTCCGTTAAAAACATCACGGTTAGACAAGGTGGTGTAAAAGTGCATATGCATGTATGGCAGCGCCGTTATATAGCGACGTACCACCAGGTATCTAGCAATAACGTATAGGCTGAGTTGTGGATGCTAGAGAATGAATTGGCACCCCGTAATCAGGTACCTGCAAGAGCGGTATTTGCGACTGCAACCACCGGGGCGGGCACAGCGGTCGCCGTCACGATTCCAGGATTGTTAACGCGTACGTCCGCTTTCCTGACGCTACTGAACGGCGTATCTATGCTCTTCGAGTAGGCCGATATGGCACCTAAGTTACCGATACCCCGTATCACATTAGAACTGGATGTTGCGATAGTTGGTAACGCGACTGTGGCCGCAGATAGAGGAAGGGTTGCTGCTGCTGCTGGCTGCACTGCGACTGCTGCAGGTGCGGTTGCCGCGAGCAAACCACCGCCGATCACACCAGCTTGCCCAACCGCCAACAAGCAACCGCAAATCACCAAAAGCTGAAAGATAAATTTCAACTCTTTTTTACTCTTCTTCCCAACTTTATCTTTGCCCTCCTATTTCTCTACACCTGCATAACTGTCCTAATCACATATTTACGGGATTGGTCAATTTTTGTTCCTGTATGATTGCGATTATTTTTCCTTTCTCGACAACTGATGATTGTTCTTCGAAGTCACTTTATTAAAAGACGTTAATGGGGAAAAAACGGGGAGAAACGGGAAAAAATGGGGAAAAACGGGAAAAAACGGAAAAAAACGGGAAAATCGAAAAAAGGATCCAATCTGTACCAAATGATATAACGAAAATTAAATATCTTAGTTGTGTACCATACTTTTACTTACTCTAAACATGATGATGATGATGATGATGATGATAGATAGTAGCTGCTTTCTTTGCCGGTCAGAAGCAACAAACGAATTGAATGCATCTGGTAAATCTGTCAGTCTATTTATACGTAAGCTCTTGTAAACCCGTCCAGATAACTAACTTGAAACATTTTTTCCCCGAAAACTTGGTATCGAGTGTCGACCGTCGACCGAAGGTAAGTGTATTGTATAGGAGGCGTATATCGAACCGACACATATGATTGCGTCACATACGTATAGCTAAGGCAAATTCGATATCGCTAAAGTGGAGTAACAGATTGCTCGTGAATTATGATATTTTCCAAGAGAATTTTCTTTGTTCAAACAGAAAACGAAAAGAGATGGGGAATTGAAGAATAATACGGTGTTAGGGTGAAAAATAGCTGACAATAAAAGTGAAAAGTAATCGAGTATATAAAAGTATACACTGAATTTCGACGCTTGTGTTATTCGATGTAGATATATTGCAACATCGATCACGTAAATGTACACCGGCGATTGAAAGGCAAAAGACAGAAAGGAATACTCTGCGTAATTACTCAACATGGGTATATCTCAAATTGCAACCGATATGTCTTGGTATTCAGACATACTATAGAATTACAGTTTAACCATCGCATAAAGAATCGCATGTTTGATACATATTAGATAGTTAAGGATTTGAACTCGAACGGTAGTAAGCTACCGAAAAGATGGTCGTAATCTTTATAGCTGAGGATCAGCTCGACGAGGCAGAGGCTCGATAAAAAGTTGTCTGTAGTTATTCCATCTTGGTCTAAAGTTTCTAAATTAGTTAATTCTTATTTTCTTACTTTTCTTACTTTTTTCCAAATTTTGAATAACGTTAAATTGCATATCGCTGCGGTATAACTCGAAAGAAAATAACAATATCGAAGGAAATTTTGATGCGTTGAAAGCTTTTGTAATAAGTGAAACGATAATGCGAGTGATGACGGATGATTATCGTAATAAATCGAGATAGTAATAAATAAAGAACTTAGAGATAAATCAATAATTTAAACAGGGTAGTCGATCTACGTTTAGAATATTTTTGCATTTATTTACGCAAAAACGCAAACTTACTGAAGCTACTTTCAAATGAGCAAAAGTAAGAAAGATGAGAAAAGAGGTTGGAATGGGATGGGGTCACCAAAGAACGAATGTATCTGGGTACGAAGTGAACGGGAACGCAATCGGACGATCACTGCCGGTTGTAGCTGTTACGCAATTGACATTGGCAAAGTGTAGCAGTGCCGGGCACGGCCAAGAACTTTAAGATTTCACAAGTATGCCGAAGGCAAAGAAACGTATTATAATTTGGTAAGCTGACGTGCTAAAGTGTCTTTTTCATATTTTCATTTCAAACTTCAACCATTAAAGTTTTACAATCGCTATCTTAAGCATAATGAAGATTTCTAGTAAAAATACGGGTAAAAATGGTTATCGAGCCAATGTTGTCCAGTTAATATGCACCGCATATTTTCTATTATTGAATCGAATATATAAAAATATTTCGTAGAAATACTTGGGGAATGGAATTCGAACAAATTGTTTGATAGATTCGACATCGATCATGTTCTTAAAGATAAAAGCTTTATCGATGTAACAGCTTTCATTTATTTATTATACTTCTATAAAATACAGTACAATATATCAATAATATGTTTCTACAATTTATGATACTGGCTGAGTGAGGTCTAATAATTTATTAATTGCTTGTAATCGCAACAATATACAAAGTGATTCTTCCTCGATATATAAAACACACCTTACAGCTTTTTCGCCAGTCATATCCGTTACGAAGATATAATTGTACATACAGGTACAATCGTCTGGCAATTTTCCACCTTATAATCCATCTATAGAAATATCAAGAAAAATATGCCAAGATTATGAACTAATAACCGACACTATGTATTGCATTATTGCAACGAATTAATTAATATTACAACATTTCAAGCTTGGACCGACTTGATATTCTCGAGTGCAACTTATAATCAAAATATTTTTACTTTTAGGTCTAAATATATTTCTTAATTGTTATCGCGTTGTTATGTATTTCATTACATCACGATTACTGCTTTCAACTGTCCATACATCTTACGTGTCGTAACTTGTCGTAAACATGCAACAATATTTTCGAACAAAGGTTTCGAACAATCGATTTTCCTCTATATCGATCTTTCTTGAAATTTTTTATTTAGATATAAAAAACAATATATAGACATACATATGATATATAATTTACTTTTTACTTATTCCTTTTATTTCTTTAAATGATTTAAAATTAAATAAAATCATACGAATACCTAAGACCGTCTGTGTATAATCCGCGCGAGAAATATTGTGCACGCGTAAATTATAAGATTAGACGGCAACTTGAATTCATGCGAGGTTCACACTGTTCGAGTCGCCGAAACTCATGATCGTCTGGTGTTTTTAACTGCAGATATCTAATACCAAGCAGTAAAATGAAAAATATTGTCGATCAACTTAGAATCTCAACTTAGTTCATTAACTATCAATTTAAGGATACTAATATTTCGAATATTTAAAAGTATTTCAACTTCTTTTAAATCATTGTTAGCAATACTCAGCAATGAAAGAACTGATTTCAAATTATCGTCGTACAAGACTAATTGACCCTGAAGGGTTTCACTGTTTCGGAAATCGAAACGCTTCTACCTTTAGGCTCGATTGATTTTACGAGCACACTATGTTTCACACACGGACCATATATTTTAAAAATAATTTTCACTTTTCGTTTTCGCGGCATATATTTGTTTACTTTTCTGCCCCCCCCCCCTCTCTCTCTTCCTCCAAAACACAAAAACCGTCTTCAGTACGCGATTATTTTTATTTCTGATCTACAGTACAAATGCTATAACAGAGTCACACGGTTTATGAAAATCGTCAATTAGACAAACAATTTTTTCTTTAAAGGTAATGCTAATTGAGAACGCAAGAAAAGGAAAGAAGAGAGATAGACAAACGCAAAAGCATTATTACTAAATATTAATTATATTAATTGTAAAGTAAGCACACATTCAAAGATATGTGAAAGACAACGATCTGGATGTAAGTATCCCGTATTCTTGTTTGCATTAACAAATTCGTTCGTTGACTTTAAAAAATTCAAAAATTAGTGTATTAATTGGCCTAATAATTTCTTCTAAGGAAAAGTTCTTTCCTTCTAAATTAATCAGTATCGATTAAATAAATTTGAGTAATAACAACGTGCAGGCAAGCAAAAGATGCGAGTATAATATATATTGATTCACATCGATGTCGGAAACCAGAAATTCATCTCTCTTAATTCTGATGGTTTCGCTTGAAATACATTTGAATAAACAGCTGATTTATCAACTGACTTTTCATCGCTTCCTATATACGTGAGATTTTGCGACGATATAGATTTCTTTCGAGTAAGCGCTCTAGGTGGAACAGCTGAAACTTCTGTGTTCGTTTCGTCCTCTTCGTTGATTTTTCCAGTAACAATTTCTCTAGATTGTCCAAAGATGCTTGACAAAATCCAACCTCCTTGATATTTTTCGCGATCAGGAAGGAGCGGGCCGGTAAAGTATCGATTAGGTGGGACACGTCGACGAGCTTTCGGCGAAGTATTTGGACTGCTTGCTGGCGAAGTAAGTGGAGTAGCTGGTAAAGATTTACTGCCTTTTTTAGGCTGATTACCAGCCTGCTCGGCCGAAAAGTTTTCGTGAAATTTGTTAGACATCATCTGACTGGCTACAAGAACAATTGATTTTCCACAAAGTGCTGGCTTGCGATGAAATCCATCGTCTATCCCCTGCGACCTTGCAGCTTTTGTATTGTCAGTTAACGATATCTTTGAACTTGATTTGATTTCAGTATCTAAAAATGTAAAATTACAAACATTTCATGACAAAGAACAAGAAAAAATTATACGCTTAATTTTCAATTATTTTATAAATTGCAATACTTGGAAGGAAATTAATAGCTTATTAATTTATACAATTACAAGTCGCACAAAAAATACATATACATATGTAAGCATATAACAATCAGTTCTGATACCTTTGCTTGTTGTTGAAGTTGTTGGTACAAATGGTTGGCAAGGTAAAGGATATTTACTAAAATCGATCTCCTGATTCTTGTTTCTCTCTTCGATAATCTGTTGTGTGTCTTGTGCTTTCACCTTATTTGTTGATGAAGCAATACTTTGTTCGTCAAAAACTTCGTCAATTGGCCGGAAATCTTGCGAAACCGACAATCGATTTTGTGACTTTGGGTATCGTAAGTAGAAGAAGCTATCGTCGTGAGATGGCGGACTGAATGTGGTATCGTCAAAATCGAATCTGCATAAGAGAGAGAAAACAAAAGCCTAATAATCGCACATTACGAAAAATGTAAGTAAGGTTAACAAGGTAAGTACGATAAAGTAGAAAAAAGGAAAAAAAAGGAAAAAGAAAAGGAAGAAAAAGGAAAAAAAGGAAAAAAAGGAAAAAAAAAAAAAGGAAAGAAAGAATGCCTAACTATCTCTCATTATAATTTTTCCACTCATAATGTTGTTAGAAGATTTTTTCACTTTTGGATCTCACCATCAATAGATTGTTTTCTTTACAATTAGTAAGCTTATAAATTTCTTAATTTGATGGTACTGTGTAAATCAAGGATACGCATTAAATAATTTAACGTCTTATACGAGTATTGTGTTGACCTTGACACTAGAAGCAATAACAGAAATCGCGACGTAGAACATGGATGGACAAAGGATGTTATTTAAGTAAAATATTCTGGTGTAAACCGGCATAGATTTATAGACGGACAGTAGCGAAAAAGTATAACGAACGCTATGCACCACAAGAATCTACTCGAGGGCGTACTACTCTCGTGTAGAGAGTGCCGTGAAGTCTAAGAATAGCGGGCACAATGCCCATGCGGTTAACTGCTTATCTGTGTTGTATTGCACGTTGGCCAAATTTTAGGTATAAATATTTTTTCTCCTTCGCAAAATCTATGCATTGAACATCACGACTTAAATAACGTAAATATAATCGCTTCTTCTAAATTTTAAATAACTGACTCTGTAGTATTTAGTGCTAAATCTGTGACTAAATTCTTCTCTTGTATTCATTTACAGCATTTACAAGTTCACAGAAATGTCCTGCAGGCAATTAGAAAAATTGCCTCTTACCGTTGCAATTGGTTTATATCTCTTCTATACATTCAGCAAAGAATAATGCTATGTTAAAGCGTCACGAGCCTGCAACTTAGTACAAGTCGAAGTTTAACAACTTAAAAATGCTTTAGTCTTACGAATGATTTGAAGAGGAACATACCTATTATCAGATCTCCCTTTCATCCATTGGGGCAAAGATATTCCGCCGCTGAGTAATCTATCCTGTTGTCTCGTGGAGCCCATTTTATGTTTTGGCAAACTTTCCTTTTCCTCTAAGTTAGTTCCAATTTCTGAGTATAATTTTCTTCTTTTTAAGTTTACTTGTATGTTCTTTTAATATATCACACTTTGAGACACTGGATTTAAAGAATACTGATATTCAGAGATAGAATCTCTTGAAAATTTCTGATAAGACAAGAATTCTTCGAAAATTAATCTGCAGTTTGTTCTATTGACCTAAAACATGAACAATACAATGGACATGCATGTTTACGTTCATTACTCATTCTGGTTCTAAATATGTACAACTTAAATGGATTGAAAAAAGTAGAAGACATATATTTTACATCTGGTATCAAAATATTAATGGAGGATATGAAAAGACTCGTCATTTATAATATTCAATACCTTTACATAAATTTAACTTAAATTATTCAAAATCCACTATACACGAACTCTATGACATATAATTTAAATTACTTAAAAGTCGCAATTATTAGAAGAAACATTTGTAGAAAGTATCATTGATCAGCATTTTCATATTTACGCTTCTTTGTCTTCACTTTCATGAAACTTATAATTATTGTTTATAATCAACACACAACACATTTAACATATACATACGTTTCTGTATTTTCCTTTCTTTCACTCTCTTTTTCTCCTCTTTCTCTTTTCCCCTACCCGTTAAGAGTATATTTCTGTTATGATGCCTATAACAACATTAATGTTGAGATATTTCTTTGTAGAAAGAAAATCATTTTGTGTTACCATAAAAGAAGTAGTATATGAGCATTGTATGTTAAAAAGAAATGGCAGAAAGGGTAAACACAAAAAACATTATCTAATTGGTACTAAAGAATTAAAGAAGAAGAAATAGAGTTTATAACGATTTAAATATAGAAGAAATTATTTTATAAGATTTATTAATAAATTTTTTCTTCTACTTATAGAGTATATTACTTTCAAAAATTGCAATATAACTTATATACTTCCATTTC
The DNA here is from genome assembly GCF_001483705.2 of Eufriesea mexicana. NCBI lineage: Eukaryota > Metazoa > Arthropoda > Insecta > Hymenoptera > Apidae > Eufriesea > Eufriesea mexicana. Next base: position 68,790 of record NW_016928748.1, read on the forward strand.
ATAAAATGACAATGCATGCACCGATTAATTAATTACTTACTCGATTTTTGTAATATGTTGAATACTTCTGCACAATTAACAACCCCATAGTGAAGATATTTTCGCGAAACTTCAAAAATAATAATATTGTAACTCTCGAACGATACAACTATCTACATTTATTACGGATGACATAAACTCACATCACACATTAAGTTGCATTACATTGGTAACTTTTTGACTATGGAAAATTCCTGTTCGTCAAAAACTAAAAAAAGAACTAGGCTGACATAGAGAAAATAGAACAAACTATGTTACATGTAATTATTAAAGAAAAATCGTTTTAATTATTTTTATTATATATTCAAATTTGATTTATTACATATATGTATTTACCCGTTTATAATAAAATATATGTCTATATATACCTAATAAAATAACGAGTATTACATTTAAATTTTAAGGTGAATTAACAATAATATTATATAGGTAAGTTAAATTTAGCTTGATTATCACATAAATAATCAACCAACCAATCCGATTGATTTGGTGAATTATTTAATCACTAGGGTTAGTAAATTCGTATCTTTCCGACACTATAAGGGAAAATATTCTTCCGGTTAGGGTTGCGGAATTGAATGAGGCACGGTAAGTTCATTAGAATGTGAATCGATTTCAATCGGCTTTAAGTAAGTGATATTAATAAAGATTTTGTACCAGAATTGTATTCTTTTCTTTGACATAAAAATGTGAATATTTCTGTCCTTGTAAAACATTGATAATGCTAGTTTTAATGATAGTAGCTAACCTGTATTTCTGATTTATATTTGTATACATATATACAATATATTCTGTTTAGTCTTACTTAATACGATTTATCAAAACGCAGATTACAATTAATTGGATGGTATACTAATCGATAATTTTGCATACACAGATAACCAATAACAATGAAATTTAATCGACTTGTTTCTTCTTCGCGTCGAAAAAATCGAAAGAGGCACTTCACGGCTCCTTCTCATATTCGAAGAAGACTTATGTCGGCTCCTCTTTCGAAAGAACTTCGACAGAAGTATAATGTCCGTTCTATGCCGATTCGTAAAGATGATGAAGTACAGGTAAAATGACAATAAGTAATTTTGTAAATTGTTCAAACTACAGAAGATGCTTGCTTTAAATGTAATTAAAGTAGTTAAGAAGGATAAAATAAGTGTATTTTAAAACTTTCTTCACTACGCTTTCCTCTTTTTTTTTAAAACAGGTTGTACGTGGTCATTATAAAGGTCAACAAGTTGGCAAAGTTATTCAAGTGTATAGGAAAAAGTTTGTCATATACATAGAAAGAATTCAGCGTGAAAAGGCTAACACTGCTACTGTGAATGTTGGTATCGACCCATCCAAGGTAGTGAATAGTTAATTTCTCTTCTAGAAGATTATTTAATTTAGATAAATGATGAATTAAACCATTCACATAGATGGAGGCATGAAACTTGTTAAATTACTTTGATGCACAAGGGTTTTCCTTTGCATTTATGGATTTGACTTGTTTAGCCTCTTTACTGCAGAAAAATTGGAACTGATATTATGATATTTTACCTTCTTTTTTTCTTTATAAGTAATATTTACAATTTCCTTATATAAATCTTTTGTGCCCTACAGACAGTCATAGTAAAACTAAAAATGGACAAGGATCGCAAGAAAATTATGGACAGGAGAAGTAAGGGTAGACTTGCAGCATTAGGCAAGGATAAGGGAAAATATACTGAAGACTCAACTGCAGCCATGGAAACTTTGTAAATTTAAGTTATAGTTTCATTTATAAAATTTAATAAAAAAAAATTAACATTTTGAGATTTGTGTCATACTCTTTTTAATAACTCAACATCAGTATTTATACACTAAAAAATTGAAATTCTTTATTTCTATCTGTTCTATCAAAATGAATATTACAATATTATTATATTACATTAATAATTATAAAACAAAATATTATTATAAGGGCTATATGGATTATCTCAAATCATTTGTACCACTGAAAGTCTTATAAAAGTAACAAGGCATAAACTATATTCTCTTTAAAATATTGCAATAGAAAAACTTCTGTCTTAATTAAAAAATTGCATAAATGTAATTTTTAATATGCCATTATATATGCAACATACTTTATTCACTTATACTTCGACGTTTCTTTTTCGGTATCAGAGTCCGCTCTGTTAGAAAGTCTGTTGGGACTATCTCATCTTCAATTCTTTCGGTATTGTATGTACAATCGATATTATGATTTGTACATTGATTTGATGATTTTTTAAGTGATTTCTGTGTAATGTTCTCTCGTGTCACGACTTTTATTACTGGCTTAATATTTACTAGAAAGATATTATTATATTTAATAAAACAAATATCTTTTTAATAATATTAATTTAAAAAATAGTTTTTGATTTATGTTTTACATATACCTATTTTGTATGGTTTATGAGATTTCTCACTGGCAAACACACAAGATATATTATTTATATCTTTACATTTAACTCTGTATTTTTGCTTTCCAAGTTTTAACGTTTTTTCTGTTAAATGTATTTTATTCCCCAGTAATTGATTTTCAAGCACCTACAGACAATAAAATACAATATTATGCTGTTGAATTTCTTCAAAAATAATATACTACATAATATATATTGTGACATATATCATACTGCAGAAGGAACATCTATAATAAAAAGCTCATTTTCTTCTATGTTTTCGAGTGTAAAAGAAGGTAGTGCCGTTTTAAGCATTAAATTTTCCTTCTTTATTAATTCCTGTAACTTGAAATAGGAAAAATACATAAGATTTGAAAAGTATAAAATAGTATGATATAAAATGAAAAATAAAATTCTTGTTTATACATTATATGGTCTACCACATATTACTGATTCCTTGTTTGTAGCTTCTATGATACACTTAATTTTCAGATTTTCTTTATTAGATCCTTGCATATGTTTTTTCTGTTTCAAATTATAACTTGTTGCAGTATTTAAACAACTTGATTTATGCTGAACAACTCCATGACTAGCAAATGACAATCGTTTAATATCTAAGGATGAATCTTTCATCTTTGAACATTGTTTTGCATCATTAAACTCGTTATTCAAACAGCGAGCAGTTTCCTCTGAAAAGTTTTCATTTTTTTGTAATTTTTTATCACATTGGATTGAAATTTTTTGTTTAAACTTTACATTTTCATCTTCGGTATTTAATATATCAAGAGATTCCTTAGGACGTTTGAATAATTTATCTCTCATATTTTCAATATTACAATATGTATCATCATTTTCACTGAGACTAGAATCACTATCTACAGTCAAATTTAATCTTCTTAATTGTTGTAGTCGTTTTCTAGCCAAAGGACAAGTATTATCCTCTATATTTTGCTTTGCTTCATCTGTTTCATGTTTTCGATCAGAAAAGTCTTTTATACTTGATCTTTCCTCTTCAACATTTTTATTAAATACAGATGTACCAGGCACTATTTTATACTTTTTGTCAACAATTTCTGTATGAGTAACTTTGGGTTGTAGTTTATGCTTTAGTATCTTATCATTACATTTTTCATTATTTATAATTATATTTTCGTTTAGACATAATGTTTCATCTGTAGCATCTGATTTAGTTGGTATATTGTAATTTTCAGACTTCAAGGTATCATCATAATTTGTCAAATTATCTGCATGTTTTACCATTAAGGAAGTATTTGACATATTTTGTTTTATTTTTTGAGATTTCTTTTTAAGTTTTTTATAATGCCTTCTTCCATTTTCCAACAAAAATTCTTCATCAGTATCTTCTTCAATGCCTGAGTCCTTTGGTTGATATGTTCTAACAGTAATTAATGAGGACTGTATAGTAAAAGGTTTTTCATTTTTCACTTTATCCATAAATGTATTTTCCATGTTTGAATTTTTTTCTACTTGATTAGAACAGTTTTGATTCAAAAGCATTTCTGTATTTATACAAGAATCATTGACATTATCTACTGGAGATATTAAACTGTCCTGTATGCCTTTCGATATTTCTTTATTAGAATTACTAAACATTTCATAAGAATAATTTTTATTTGATACAATCTTTTCATCAGTTTTATTCACCATAGGATTTGGTTGTCCTGATTCATTGTTAGCATTTGTTACTACTTGTTCTGCAATTTTATTATACGTTATCTCACTTGAACTTTGTATTAATGCACATGCATTTACAGTTTCCTCTGTAATACATGTTTCATTATTCATTGGTATTCTATTTGATGAATTTAATGGAAATTTAATAGAATTTATAAAAAATTTGATGAATGTTTTTAACTTACCTTGTATAGTACCTTGATTATTATTCATTAGAGAAGTCATGACATTTGTCTCTTTTGTAGAAGAAGGCGTATCCTTAGCTTTTCTTTTAACACCTTTTTGGCAACTTAAATGTATATTTTTTAATGATTTATCTTTGTGTTTTCCTTTAAGTATTTTTGTAATCTCTTCATTAGACATGTCATCTTCATTGATTAAAAAGTCTGCTTCATAAGAATAAGTTTTACTTTTATTAGACATGTGTTGAATGTAACTTGTTAAGAATAAATTTGATTTATACAAAATGTTAAAGTCGTCTTCTGTAAAATTATCATTATTGTCAGTTTCATCATCATCTGACAAATTTCGAAGAACTGATGTCTTCATTTTGATGTATTGGCTATATGTCTTTAAACTGCAAGATTGTTTAATTGCAACATTCATAACTTTATTTCTGCGACGTAATCTTCTAGATGGTATCAGTTTATGTATCAAAGAGTGATCTACCATTCTGTTTGTGACAGTATTCGGCACTACCTTCCAAGTGATTTCATCAGATTCCATGATATAATAATAATGGTATGTTTATAATATTTGTGAAACACAGTTATAAAATGTCACTTAAGTTGAATAATAATGTGTAAATATTTAAAATATATAAGTCCGAAAGTATAATTACTTAATTTCTAATATTGAATAACATTTATTGCAAAAAACTTTACCCTTTCACCCTTTCAAAAACAAAACTGGCACATGTTCACTTGTACGTATTTCATTACAATGTACACAATGAAACAAATTAAAATTTAAAGGTTATTGAAAATTTATATATATACATATATACGTATACATACGTATTAAAAACTTAATATTGTTTTATTGTTTCTTTTCTCCTTTAAAATTTTGTTACGATTTATTGATTTCTTTATTAGAAATCAATATTCTATAGAAGAAATCTATATTAGATATTTAATATAGAACATTTATGATGTTTCAGAACTTATACGTAGAATATATTATTTCCACAAGTAACAAGGATGATTGAAACTATATAACGTGAATCATAATTGTAAAATTAAATTGTGCGAAAAGTAGAAAAATTTAATATAATTTCTAATTATAATATGATGTTTTATAAAATAATCTTAATAAAATTTAGCGAAATAAATTTTTGAGTCAATATATATCATGGTCATGTATATATATATATATATATATACTTTCCAATAATATACATGGATAATTATATGAAAGTTATATATTAAAATAAAATTGGAATGCGTTTAAACAAAAAGAACAATACTAAAGAAATTCGTTTCATCATGAACAATTTATTTTATTTTTATTATTAACTTGTCAAATTAAAAAATTAAATAATATCAAATTAAAAAACATGCAGAATTTTTTAACATTAATAGAATTCTTGACATATGCAAATGACGTTATGTAATTGATATATGCAAATGGAAACAAAGAAAGTGTTTTATTATGAAATTTCTATTAGGGCATATATTTGTATACCGGAAGTGTATGGATCGGTGAATATAGGTACAAACAATGATGTAAATGAAAGAAAAGTGGAGGGAGTGAAAGGATGGAAGCAAAAGAAAAAGAATAACGAGATTACCAAAACATTTTATATTTATTCCTGTGTTAGATATAAGAAATAATTACTAACATACATTTTAACAATAATAATTAAGAATGTGTAAAAGAATTAAAACAGGAATTCGAAATAATGGGTTTTAAAGTTTAGTGATATAGTAATATCGTGCGAGAGAAAGAGGTGCAAAAGCGCAGAAAGAACGCCGTCACGAATCGCAACGTAAACGGTTAAGAACCGATTTTAAATGGAAGTTGATTATCGATGACTAATTCAGTTGTGTAATAAAATAAAAAAATCATTTCACTTTCATGTGTTTGTTTATTTTTCAAAAAAATTGCAGGGAGTTAACAGGAATAGAATTTAGCGAAAGATGATTTGGAAGTTTTTTTGGTTCGTCGAAGTGTTAGGTCAACGATAATCTGACTGACAATTTTGAACAATTGATTGAATCTTCTATGGAAATTGATGAAAATAAAATATAAGAATGCACCAAAACAGGAAGAAGAAAAAGCGAGTGAATTATGGTGTGAGAGCAGTGGAGGTATTACGTGGAATGAAAGGATTTGGTTTTACGATCTCGGGACAACAACCTTGCATATTGAGTTGCATTGTTCCAGGGAGTCCAGCGGATATTGCTGGATTACGAGCCGGCGATTATTTAGTATCTGTTAATGGTCACAATGTTAGTAAATTACCCCATGATGATGTTGTTCAATTAATTGGCCGTTCTAAAGGCATTTTGAGATTGCAAATAGCTGAAAATTATTATTCTGATTCTTCGGATGAAGAGGGAATATCAGCAATACGTTGCAAGCCTAAATATATACATAAACCTCGTGCAAGTAACATGGGAGCATTACAATTACAATGTAGAGTTGCCAAAGTTGTGCGAGACTTACAAAGTGGTGCTATGTTTGATGTAGCAGGAAAAACACCACCGGAATTGCAAAGTCACGAAACTTATTGTGATTTACATTATCACTGGGATATGTCTAGTCCTCTTCCACCACCACCACCTCCAGCTTCTCATAAGAGAGATTCTGAAAAGATAGTACACAGAACAGTTGTTGGTTATTTAGGAACTATAGATATTCCAAATCAATTGCATCCATCTTGTATGATGCAGGTAACATATAATTTTAAAAATAATATTATTATTATTATAAATTATTTGCGAATTTTGTCAATAAACTATTCCTTAATTACGTATAATTTTATTAATTTTTGTTTATCTTTCTAGGTGTTGAGAAAGTGCATAAAACGATTGAAAGCTGAGAAAAGAAATCCAACTACAGTACTATTAACAATACATGTAGCAAATATAAAGCTTACTAATTCAGAGAATCGTGTTATAGCAGAATATCCATCCTACAGAATAATATTTTGTAATTCCTTTTCTGAGCAGGACAAACAATATTTTGGTATATTAACTAAATCTGTTAAAGACAAAGAAAATATTGTTTCAAATTCATGTCATGTTTTTACAATTTATTATAAATTGATTGATCATGTAGTACATACTAGTGTGTGCAATATATTTGGATTTACATGCACAAAAACTTCTGAATTAAATGTCTGTCAAGAATTTCCAGACAGTTGTAATGGTTTGATTGGTGCTATACAAACTTTGTACATATCAGATTCTACAGCTACTGATACAAATCCATATAATGAAATGCGAAGACATCAGGAAACTGCCTCTCCACAACCAAGTAATATAAGTACATCAACAGCTCATTCAAGTAACAGTGATTCCGGGATAGGCTATAAAGATGACTGTACAAGCCGTTCAGATAAAAATATTGCACAGAATGTTTCCCAAAGAAGATGTCCGACTTCAGAATATAGGGTATGTTATACTATAATATACTATAATATTTATCACACTTGATCAAATTTAATATTAAATAGATTTAATATTATTTAATATTTAATATTTAATATTTAATATTCATTAACTATTGAAATCTATATATTTTTTTTCTTGCAATTTAAAATATATGGTTTTTTTTATGGATACACTTGTTACATTTTATTATTTCACTTGTCTATGTTCTAAAGGATATTTAGTGCATATAGTTATTATGTGCATTATCAAGTTTATTATGATTGCAAAAAAAGGAAATTTAAAATAAGATTATAATAAAGTGGAACTTATTTTATAATTGCTTTAAGCTAAGTTGTTTTCATTTTATTTAATGAAAAGAATTTGTCGTTAATAAACAGTAATATATGTTTAGGATGCTTGTGAATATTCATCAAGATCATACAATAACGAAGCCATGGATTTAAGATTAACAGTACGAGCTGTATCAAACACATGTTGGAATGAAGCAAATAAATTGAATATATGCAAGGATAATTTAGAGTCACCCCATGAAAATGTCATTTTTAATGATTTTTGTAATGGGATAAGTACGTGTACAGAAGTGATAGAAAATTCTGAGATGAGTTGCGACGCACAAAAGAGAACGAAGAGGGGGGATTTGCCCACCTGTCCATTGCCATCTGCTTTAACAGTTAAGCAGGGGTTGCTTAGTTCGTCGGTTGGATCCCTCGTGTCCGTTTGTACCACCGCGATGTTGTACGGTATAGAAGATCCTATTGAGGCGCCCGATGATTCTATAATAAAGTCGAAACGATTATTGGGATTTACAGAATTAGTAGAATCAAAGGAGATCGACACATCAGATAAATTTAGCCCGAAAGTTTTTTCTGGTATTTCCAAGTCTTTAGTGCATAGTTTTGAAGATCTTAATACAAGCATGGATTATGTTCGACCACTGTGCCAAACATATTCAGATAAATCGGATAATTCACGCCCTTGGGGAAGTTTACAAGAAATTCGGAACGTTGGAACCTGTGTGCAGAATATCTGTCTGGTAAGATTTATACTTATTTTTTTCTACAATAAAGTTTAATTTGATCTATTAGTTTTTAAATGATTTACTGATACACAATTGGAGATCTCTGCAAGAAAAGGAAAACAGATATAAGCATTAAAATATTCGCATTCTTATTTAACTTTAGAATGAAAGAGTAAATCTAACACAATAGAAACCGCAAGTAGGGAAATACGAACGCATAGACAAGAGAGGAAGAGTAAATGAGTGAATTGATGAATCAATGAATGACTTAATATATCTAATATAAGAGAACTAGAGAAAAAAACGCGAATTCGTGATTGGCAAAGAGAGTGGTGGAAGGGGGGAGGGAGTGAGTGATGAAATGAACGAATAAATAGTGGGAATTATATTGTTATCATTTTGGTTTGATATTTTCATAATATTGAAATGAGATATAATAACTTACTATAAAAAATTAAGTAAATAGATAAATTTATAAAGAAAATATATGTAATATAAATAAATGAAAATTACCGACCGACCGACCGACCGACCAACAAACACAACCAATCAATCGACCGACCGACCGATCGATCAACCAACACAACCAACCAACCAATCGACCGACATATCGACCGAACGACCGACCGACCGACCGATTAACCGACTGAGCACTTCGAAAGGAGAGGAAAAGAGAGAAAGACGGAAATGAAGTACGAGGGAATACATACTCGTAGCAGTAGTGCACATGAGAGTGACATGTTAGATACGAAATGAACGTGACGTTGATTTTAATGGTTAGAATAATGTTGATTGATGTATAGTGTCTGTTGAAATTATTATTTAGAAAAGTTTATTGAATAATTGCTCATGTAAATTGTCAGTTTGATTGGGATAAATCGATCGGTCGATCGCGTTCGTTGTGTCTGTGTATAACTTGTTCGGTTGACCATTCAGTTGAACAGACATCGTGTGCGGAATCATAATTGTCAATGGTGCATCGTTGCAATTGGGCGGAGCCCTTATTATTACGAACATAAAGCAGTCATATTTTAATTGTTAATTTCAAGGCAATTATATCATACGTTATATAATGTTTCTATAAGTATTTTTATTTTTCTTTCGATAAATGGGATCGTTGCGCGGTTACACGAAGGAATACGATCTTCGATCACGACATGGATACCGTGGTGAAATCGGTATGTACGACACGAAACCGTCGATATTTAATGAAAGTCCAAAAAAATCGTCTAATGATTTGCTGTTCAATATTTACATAATTGTTATAATCAACCAGTTGTTTATATTAAACAAATAATAAACAAAATGAAATCAATATATTTTATTTTCACCGCTACTATGAATCAGAGCAGAAAATAAAATTTCACTGATTAATAATTCAGAGTTGATTACATCAAAATATAATTTCGCGCCTTTTCCAATTTTTCTTTTCTGTTTTGTTCCTCTCTTCTTGGTAGTTGTAAATTTGTGCTCTATTTTCTTTACTTCTATCGATAGCTCGTGTATGTTAGTAATTACTTGTTTAAGTCTTATCAATGAATGATATACGTGTATTAAATAAATGACTCGAATATTTATATTAATATACTTTGTTGTTAAAAAACAATATGAAAGGAGAAAAGATTTAAGATTATTAAAAATTATCTGTTATTGTATATAAAGATATTTTTCACCTTCACGACGGCTTCATTTCTCATACGTATTTCGCAGTGTAAAATACGATTAAGGTATCCGATCATAACATTTTCGGCTTAATATAACCAGTGGTAATAACGAAGAAATTTTATTTTCTCCGTTTTCTTATTTTTGAATTGTTTACAATTATAATTATTCAATGATTTTTTATTAGTTAGGTTATATATACATATATACACAGTTACATAGTTAGATATAGTACAGTGTATCCTCTTATAGTGCGAATGTAACCTTATAAAGAGTTTGTCGCGTATAAAATTATATTAATAGATAAATTGCATATTATATGATAACAAACATTAAAAATTGTGTGAAGGTAATGATTATGTATGGTATTCTTTTTCCGTTCCTTGATTTGTTTCTAATCAATATTCATAATATTCGTATCGAGCTGGTGATACAGCACGCTCGATCATTTTTCTTATAACTCGCTTAATCGTATTTAATGATGTTATCAATATAATATTATTTTTGAATGCTTCTTTAATGCAGCACGGTAGTACAGAATTATGTGATAAAAATACCGATTGTAAAAATATACATGCATGGGCCAGTGGTTTTGAGAAATTATTGGAAGATCCAAAAGGTTTACAAACATTTGCGGTAAGAATAAAATTTCATTTTCATCAAATGAAGATACTTCACATTTTTCTAAATTCACATTTTTCATTTCCATAATTTAGGAATTTCTAAAAAAGGAATTTAGTCATGAAAATATTTACTTTTGGGCTGCTTGCGAAAGATACAAAGATACTAAAGATATTCCTACAAGACGTAAGTTGGCTAATCAAATTTATCAACGTCACTTGTCCACTACAGCAGCTGAACCTGTAAATGTTGATAGCCATGCAACTGGCCAAATAACACAGGAACTTCTTAGCGAAGCACCTGCTGACCTTTTCCTACAGGTGTAAATGATGTTTTTTTTTTCAATTCTGTGATTATTCTTATCACCATTATTAATGTTACATTTGTTTCTCTATATTAATGGAAATTGTTAGTTTGTATTTTATTTTCAGGCACAAAAACAGGTTTTTAATTTAATGAAATTTGATAGCTATCCAAGGTTTCTAAGGTCTGATTTATATCGTCATTGTGTAGAAACAGGAAATTCTATAATTGGAGTAGAAGATTGTGATTTAAATCTTACCAGTTCCCCTAGCGTAAAGTTAAAGAAGAGTCACTCAGATGCAGAAGATCGATGTAGAAAATCTATTCTTCCATGGAATAGAAAAAATAGGTACTGAGAATAAATAGTGTTTGGTAAATATTAACTGAAATAAACAGTAATCATTTATGAATGACAATATATTCTTAGATCAAAATCTAAAGATCGTGGAGAATCTGAATATAATAAAGGTCCTAATAGAAATGAGACTATATATAAGAGTTTTACAACCATGAAAAGAGAAGCAGAAGGTAATAACAATGATGACAGTATTTCCATATCTAGCAGCAGATCCTCATTAGCATCATGGGATTTGGCATTAAGGCAATCATTTCACAAACATGTAAGTATTCTCTTCTTCTTTGTTATATTACAATTAAACATAAATAAAAAAATTATGCCTGTGCTTGATAAAGCAATTATATTAAAGGCAGGTATATGTAAGTTATTTATGGTATTGTGTTAGTTTTATTTGTATTGCAAGTGTGTAGTAGGTACTTTGGTATTGCAACTATGTGAGGATGTTTGTTAAAACCAATGTCAGTGTTATTAAGCGCATATTCAATTTTGAATTTTCAAAGTTGTATGTATAACTTGTAGTCTTTATCGTCCTACGAAGGACAATCGAATGAAACGAAAGAAGTTCGTGCCAAATGTACCGGGTTATGTCGGGTAATATTACCCGATGGATCGACTACAGTTGTGCCAACTAGCCAAACGGAGAGTATTAAAGATGTGGTTACACGCCTCCTTGATAAAAGAGCTCTTCGGTACTCTAACTATGATGTTCTAATCCTAGCTACAGATGAGGTTTGTGTTTCTCTTGTTGTGTATCTCTCGTATTTATTTAACGCATTATTTAAAATTTCTCTTATTTGGAACTAACAAAATAATTTATCGATGTGGAATATATTATTTATAGAACATACTCCTTTCTTGCACGCAGCGTAAACAAATGGTTGAGCATTGTAAGGATTGTGGGTGATTGTTGTTATGTGACAATCTTTATGCATGTGTTTTTGATACAGCTTTTATAATTGGGCACACAACCCGTTATGTAAAATATGTGTGTTTTGCATATATTTACATGCACACATAATTTACAGTTTGATGTAAACAATGCTGGATGATCTGGTGTCTGTACATTATCAATATCTAAAATTAGTTAGAAATTTTTCATGTCTTCAGACTATAGATGTGAAATATCCATCATCAGTATTGGCTGGTCAAGAAGTGGAAGTTGTACCAACAAAAATATTGAAAGTAGATTTACCCTCCCGGCGAGTAATAACTGTGATCGCACATAAAGGTCGAACCCTTAAAGATGTACTGAGGCCACTTCTAAATAAGTATGGTTTTAATTTAGATATGATTACTGTATGGAGTGAAAATCATCGTGTTTGTATGGATATACAAGCAATTGATGCTCCTGCAAGACTAATTTTGAGCAACATAAGGGACCAAGGTAGTAAAGGTGTCGAGATATAGTAAGCTCTTAAGAGAATATTGAAATGTAATTGCTGTTGAATCCAAACAGCATAAGGAAAAACATTTTCGTCTTTTTAGATGCACAAAAAGAATTGAGTACAGTTAAATACCCACACGATACATCAAATTCTCAATCCACTCTAGACGAAATTACGAATAGAGTATTTGAAGAGCTTTTAGTGGGTAAAGGTTCGAGAAAATATTATAATGATGGGTCATGTAAGGTACTACGATGGATATATTTATTTAAATAATCGTATGTTAGTCGTATTTTTTGTTATTTACTGGTTATTTTGTTTCTCGGAATATAGTCTGATGATCAACGTTCTGAGGGTTCTTCCATTTTACCAAGCAAATTTTTCCTTAGAGATTCCACAATGCATGGGAAAAAGAAGGTATGGCAAATATAATAGTAACATAAATTACTATACGTTTATTAGTAAGCAATGTAAATATCATTTTCAATAGTGATTTTTATATACATACCATGTTTATATTTATGTTAAAGGGAATAAAGCCCAAGTGTAATATAACTGAAAAAAGTAACACGCAGGATTATGTTCCTGAGGAAACTGCTAAATCTTCTCATCCTCCCTTAATAGCAAAGTGGCGAAACGGTGTGAAATTACAATTACCAGGAAAATTTGATGGCGAAGGTAAAGAATGTTGAAATTGTATGGCTAATAACGAAATAAGATAAAAAATTAGAACCTTTAAATATGATTTCACGTGTAAAGTATAAAATGCTGCTATTGTTATTTTTACTTGTAGATTTATACGAAGGTTTGAAACGAGCTCAAAGGTCTAGATTGGAAGATCAGAGAGGCACCGAGATCAATTTTGAATTGCCAGACTTTTTAAAGGTAAACAAAACGAAACTTGCATACTCTAAGGTATAGTAATGCGTATTTTCTTATGACACCAAACTCATTTGATGAAACATACGTATATTGTCGATTATCGTAGTAACGTTTTTAAATACATTCTATTTTTGAAATTTTTATTATGCGATGCGTTTCGACCCTTAAAGCTATGAAATTACTGATCAGAACAAGGAAAATGGTAAGCCGACGGATCGCAACAAAGTTCGAAGACCTAGGATAATATCTGCCAATTGCGAAGCAAACGCCAAGTTTTATAGTTCAATTCATGATCGGCAAAACTGTAGCGGACATGATCAAAATATGACATCGACAACGACAGCAACAACAATAGCAGCAGCAGCCGCAACAACAACCACCACCACCATCACCACCATCACCACACCAACAGCAACAAAAATAACTACGACAATGACGACAACAACAACAACAGTGACGACGACGACAACGGCGACAACAACGACTACGATGATGACAATGATGAAAACGATGACCGCGACGACAGCGACGACAACGACGACGTTGGCTTCATCAAAAAATGGAAATGTTGATGAACGATTCCATATATTGGCTACTGGAAAAATATTACAGAGTAAGTCGGCAGATAGTTCATTCGTGTTAGACACAACTTTAACAGACGAAGATCGGACCGTTGTAGAAAACGGATCTTGTTCCCGAACTACCGCTTTGGGACCTTTCGATACACAAGTAAATTCGTTAAGTCTAATGAAATCATCGAAACCTCCACCGCTTCCACCAAAACCAAAAAATCTTATATCAAGCGCAACGAAAACAGGATATATCCTCTCTTCGAAATCTTTACCAAAGTCTAATCGTGCCGTTTCTTTAAGTCCAACCGAATTTACTCGGAAAGATATTTTATAACGTGTCAGATTAGGAAAATGACATGCTCATGTCACATATCTTTGTATCTAAAATGCATAATATGTATTACAAAATGAACGAAAGTGTTTCTAATGAAATTTATGTGTATTATAAATTGATATTTGAAGCAAAGTGGTAATAAGGCAAGAAAGCTTGTAGTATTATTTAGTGCATATTATGATCATGTTTTTGTATCATTACACTTTGTCTTGATTGGTGGTAAGGTGCCTGATTCGCGAATGTGTTTATTTTATTAGCGATATTCTTAACGTATTTTTACTCACGGAGAAATTGTAGACGATACATATTTATGGTGTTTTTATAGTACAGCTGTTACTTTCCTGGTTATACAGGACGTATATTTTATTATTGTAATTTATAGTAAATGAATGTTGTTATACGTGAACAATGAAAAAAATATTTGAGATTTTATGCGGATTAAATAAATTATATAAACATTGTTTTATAGAAATGTTTATTTTGTTTTGATATCCAATATTTATTCAATATCGATGAAATAATGGAGAAGAAAAGGTTTTAATGATGAAAACGTGATGAAAGACTAGACACATAACGGTTTTCAATCATGTTTAATTTGTTTTGTTTCGATTTATTTACTTACGCTTTAGTAGGTGGCGTTATATGCAATAATATATACACCTATCATCATTATGAGTTTGTACAGCTCGATATACGAATCGACGAAGACTGATTCGATTATCGTATTTTAATCGATAAAACTGTACTTTTGACATTTCTTTCTGATATGTTATTTTTCTACGTCAAAGGAAAGTCATTGCTATTGATATAGAATGTGAAATAAAATTTGCGTTTTTAAGATTTCAAATTGGAAAAAATTTGTGTAGGAAATTTTATAAATGCTTTGATCAAAAGGAGGTAAGTAACTAAAAGGCTCCCATATTATATCTATAGACCAGTTTATTACTGTGATATAACAATGGTTAATATTAAATTAGGTAGTTGGCGTGTGTGTATGCGTGTTTTATAAAGAATAAGATATCAAAATATATTGCATTAACGAGAAATTTTGTTGTTAAAACTAACGTTAATATCACATAACCCCACATACATACAATTCAGTTGTACAATATGAATATAGATTGTTCGATTCCCTTCGTATTATTTGTTCGTATTGTTCCTTTGAAGACGACCACCATGTGTCCAAAGGTTACAGAAATAAATACATCTGTATACTATATCACATACGTGTTTTATATCGCTAATTCTATTATTATTGTCAAGTTTATTCAAATTTATCATTTACACAAATATTCGATTCATTTTCATTTTCTTTTTTTATCCCCGATTCTTATTACATAACTACATAACAAAGTGATAAAATATATATATATATATATATATATATAGTACTTTATGTATATCTTTATAAATAAATAGCTGTGTAAAATTACTATTAGCTATATAACAACGTATCGAAAGTATTGTTTAATATTGTATTAACACTACAAAGGGAGTTGATGGAAATATTTTTGTATAATCCTATATTGCTTCGCAAAATACACGTGCTATCGAAGACGAAAAAAAATAAAATATTTGAAAGTGATATTTAAAATGTTGTATGAAATCATGCATTCCCAATTTGACTTGGATTTAATATTTATCATAAATAAAGGATAAATTTAATCAATTGACGGCAATTATAATTGCAGGTTAAGACTAAAAGGGATTCGCAAGATTTCGTATGTTATCTTGTGACACTGTTTCTTCGAAGGGCCAATTACACACACACACACACACACACA
>NW_016928748.1:85671-104078 GCF_001483705.2 Eufriesea mexicana
ACACACACACACACACACACACACACACACACACACACACACACACACACACACACACACACACACACACACACACACACACACACACACACACACACACACACACACACACACACACACACACACACACACAAATTGGAAACAATGTAAGAACTTTTAAAACAATACTGAGTGTATTCTTCTCTTTTAGCATTTTATTACGTTTGAATTTTTTGAAGATAATAAAAAACTAACCACACAAAGTTGAAGCAAGTATCATAAAAACAACGGGAAGCGTGAAAAATACGATGTCTGATTTTAAACGAGTGTCTGTGTTATCATCCATTGCCGAATTACACGAATGTTCACTGAAAGAATGTCACGATTCGCCAGCTACGATGTTGGTATCACCGATTTCCGAAATTGTTCATGATTTAATGAAGTCCACGTTGTCATCGTATGATTGTTTGCAATGCCAGGATGATAACGCGAGCGATGGAAACGAAGGTAAGCAAAATTTTAATCGCAAAACCGTGACAATGTGGCGTTTCTAAAAATATATCGTCTACAATACAATAACCCATCTGTAGAATTAAAAGATGTTGAAGTTACCGAAAGAAAAATACAATTCAAGGGGAACTAGATTGAAATGGTACGGGAAATGGATAGCCGGGGGTAGGAAGGGTATTGGGGGGAGAGCATAAAATAAACTGTTGATTTTGAGAATGAGGAGAGTAATGGAACAAGTATAATAGTAAGTACTTACTTACTTGTCCTTATGTAAACGACAATTGAATACAGGACGGGTTGTGAATTTTCGATGTGAACGAATGACTCTCCGATCTTTCTTTATTCTTTTTGATTTTGCAAACCAAACAGTTATTGTTAATTTCTTTGTTAATTTCTTTCAAATTGTAAATTGCATAAGAAGGACTTATTACTTTTGCCGGAAAGAAAATTGTTTGTATCGACAGAAAAAAATTTCGTTAATAATTCGGTGTGAAAAAAGTTGCGCTAAAAATGATCAGAAATTTGAGATTCAGATTATAACAACTGGTTTACCACGCTCCACGTGAAATACTAATACTTCGAAACTTTGAAGAATAAAAAAACAGCGGATATTTGTTATCTTTATTTTTTTCATTTTCTCTATTTTCTTTTTTTCTTTTGATGCCTACCACTTTATGGGTTCACCAGGCGCATCTCTCTTTCTATCTATCTATCTATCTATCTATCCATCTATTTTTGTCTGTCTGTCTGTCTGTTTATCTGTCTGTGCCTCTTTTCCTCCAAACCATTTTCCCGTCTTCTTCCCCCTGCTCCTGTTTTCTCCTTTTTTTTTCCAGTAAATTTTATCACTCGAATGTTGAAATTCGAAGATTGCCTTTAAACAACGTTTTTATCGCAACTCGTGATACGGAAGAGTGCCAACGCCGTTAAACGTATTTAGTTAGCAGCTGTGTTATTCCCTCAACGATGATCTTTGTTTGCCATTTGTGCCATTTGTGCTTTATCGTGTATTGCGTACCGGTACACGTGGGCACACAATCATACATTACCGTGAATATCTATCTATGTGTATAATATATTTTCTCTCTTGTAGTAGTCTTGTAATTGTCCTATTCCTAAGCACTTTCTAAGTAAGTGTTTAGTTGTTAGTATGGTATAGTAGAAGAAAGGTAATGGTCAATGGCGAAACGTTTCAATGCATAATTTCAAAAAAATAGGAGTTTCTCTTACTAACTGTGCTAGCTTTCTTTGTTTAAATATGTTTGCCGAACATAGTAAAAATAAAGTAAAGTAAAGGAAAATAAAATGCAGCGTGCGGAAACAACGATAGGCGTAAAATGTAACATTAACGAATAACGAGCAAAATGATTGGACGGAAAATTATAAAAAGAAAATGACATGTATACATCATATGCATATACGGATGCGTTATTAATTTTGAAATATTCTATCGGGTTTTCTCTATGTTGCGAGTGGCGTGCTAAAATGTTGGGAAAAGGGAAGATGAGGAAGAAGTATGAATGTAGTTAGACGATTATTTCGTTAAAAGTTTTATTAATGAATTGCTTTGCAAACGTGGAGAACAATTCAGTGGTTCGATGACAATTTGAATTGCACCTGTATAGTAAACGAACGATACATGATTTTCGCTTTTCATGATTAGCAACTCGTTCATTTCCTATGACCTATAGAGTGCCTATCTATTCTCATTCGGTGATAACGTACCTGATTCATGTTCGATTCGTCCACTCGTTGTTTATGTATCTGTGAACCCAAATTGAAATAGTATAAGAGTAGAAGAGTCACACGAAGGAAATTATATTTGTAACAACATTAGGATAAAAAATAAAAAATTATTACGTATACATATCACGTTATCGTTTTGCTGTTGTTTACAAAGATTACAATCGGATTGGATGATACCGAATTTGTGATAGTAATGTATTTTTTTCCCCTCTTTTCTTTTCTTCCCTTTTCTTCCCTTTTGTTTTTTTCCCTCTTTCTACTTTCTTTTACTCGCTGTAATAGAGTTGGAAAAAAATGTGATACGATTAGAGAATGTTGCTGGAATAAAGAAAACTTGTATGTTTTTATTTGTATGACATTTAATATGTTATGATCATTGTTTTTATAATAAGAAGCAAGTTAAAATATGCGTTTAATCGAAATACGCGAAGAATAATTATGCAGCGATTACATTTACCGTGATAGGTTTTGTTTTTCGTTATTCATAAAAGAAAAGACGGAAAAATGAATGTATACTGTAAAGAAAGGAGGAGGAGGCGTAGGAGGAAGGTACAGAGTGAAGGTGGCGTAGAAGAAAGAGGAAAAAAAGGAGGGAAAGAAGGAGAAATAAGAAAGTGGAGTGGGGAGGGGAAGATATGAGAGAATGGTGGTAGTAGGGGGAGTGCATAGGAGCCACGATAGGAACAACGGGAGCAATTAGGCGTAGTCCGGTACTAGAGCGTTGAACGCAGGAAAACGATGGGGCGCTAACGTGTGTGCCTTTGGTGTCTACGGTGCTCCTGGTATTCCGAGGGGTCGGCACTTACCCCAATAGGGGAAGGTAGTAAAGGCTCAGGGGGCAGACATATGAGCACACATGGTACGACAGTCACCACCTGGCACTGTGTAGCCGAATGCTAGCCATCGTCAAACGAGTATACGAACGTACGAGTGTACCAGTGGGGTGGGTACCGAAGTGAAACGCGTTGCAACCCCAACCTTCCACTTGGCTCGTGCCACTGTACATTGTCGTAGGCTTTTCTACTTTCGCGTCTGGTCTCGGAGACGACCTGTCGGTCAAAAACGGTTAAACTTGGCATTACCAAATCGTAACTCGTTCTATTACTTAAATTTCGTATCGTAATTTTTCTAATCGTACAAACGTTTAAACTTTATACTCTGTTTCCTATAGTTTTAACCGTAAGCACGCATTTTTTTTTATCAGAGAATATCGAATGGTGAAAGAAATAGAAATAGGAAATAGCTAGGTACATGGATTAAATCCACCGGCAGTTGGTAAAAATTCTGTACGTTACTAATATCCTCGCGGATACGGTACGCGATTCATACGTATTTTAATAATCAACGAAGAATACGTTCGGCATATGAATTCTAATCCTTGGTTCTTGCTAGCTTGGTCCTAGTGAGTGTAACACAACCGGTCTGCTAGTCGTTCGTATTTATTCTGTATTTATGGAACAGATATGTGGAACGTCGAAAATAGATTTGGAAGGACGGTTGTTGGCGTGAGTCGATATGAACATGCTCGAATGCAGTTCCACCCTAAAATCTGTCCCTCCGTTCTTTTACCCTTGATGGTATAAATTTAACCACTACCGTTTTTTTACGCGACTACGGGAACCTACGGTAACCTACGGTAACCGTGTTTCGACTTTACCTCAGCTTTACCACAGTTTCGGTATCCAATCTTTCCACTATTTTATCTTTATTATTTAGAGTTTGTTCGGTATATAGACACAAGCGAGGATATACATACGTGATAGAGTGTAAAACAAAGGTAAAGGATCTCATAATAGTAGCAGTTTTCTTTCGTTTTTCCTTCGTACCCCTATAACTTGACTTGAAATTTCGAGTTGGGTAACTCAAGTATAAGCTGTGCAGTGAAAAGACTGGTGGTCAGCCACGAAAAGAGTGCTATGCCATTTCCGTAACCGTAGTCGCGCATGGCCGTAACCGTAGCCGTAAGCGTAACCGTAACCGTAACCGTAACCGTAACCGTAACCGTAACTGTAACCGTCACCGTCACCGTCACCGTCACCGTCACCGTCACCGTCATCCCGTCATTCCGTCATCGTCGTCGTCATTGTCGTCGTCATCATCGTCGTCGTCGTTGCTGTTGTCATCATCGCTGTACGATTATAACAACTTCAATGACGTGTCATCAATATGTCCTTAACTTTGGATCGATTAACTTTCCATTTGAGTAAGATAATAAAAATAAAATTTTCCGTAGAGCATTATATTAAAAGACTGGATCGTTTGTAAATAGTAATTAGAAAGATAGATTCCATCGGTAAGAAACTAGTTGTCGCAGAAAAAAGGTATAAAGTGTTATTCGTCACAGAGACTGCACCAACTTCCTGCGGATACGTTTTACAGTGAACGCAATAACCAGGAAAGGTGTTCCGGTCTTCTAACGACCCTATTATCGTATTACGATCACTCTTTCTTTTCCCTTTTCCCTTTTCCCTTTTCCCTTTTCCCTTTTCTACTGCTACTGCTACTGCTACTGCTACTGCTACTGCTACTGCTACTGCTACTGCTACTGCTACTGCTACTGCTACTGCTACTGCTACTGCTACTGCTACTGCTACTGCTACTGCTACTGCTACTGCTACTGCTACTGCTACTGCTACTGCTACTGCTACTGCTACTGCTACTGCTACTGCTACTGCTACTGCTACTGCTACTGCTACTGCTACTGCTACTGCTACTGCTACTGCTACTGCTACTGCTACTGCTACTGCTACTGCTACTGCTACTGCTACTGCTACTGCTACTGCTACTGCTACTGCTACTGCTACTGCTACTGCTACTGCTACTGCTACTGCTACTGCTACTGCTACTGCTACTGCTACTGCTACTGCTACTGCTACTGCTACTGCTACTGCTACTGCTACTGCTACTGCTACTGCTACTGCTACTGCTACTGCTACTGCTACTGCTACTGCTACTGCTACTGCTACTGCTACTGCTACTGCTACTGCTACTGCTACTGCTACTGCTACTGCTACTGCTACTGCTACTGCTACTGCTACTGCTACTGCTACTGCTACTGCTACTGCTACTGCTACTGCTACTGCTACTGCTACTGCTACTGCTACTGCTACTGCTACTGCTACTGCTACTGCTACTGCTACTGCTACTGCTACTGCTACTGCTACTGCTACTGCTACTGCTACTGCTACTGCTACTGCTACTGCTACTGCTACTGCTACTGCTACTGCATTTTCTCCTTCTTATCATACGAATTCAACTTTTTATCTTTTTCTTATATCGCGGGTAATCTGGTGATAAATTGGAGGAAAATAAATATTTGAAGAATAAAAGTTTAAATAAGTTTTCGAACTGTTTGCGTGAAAATTGTACAATACGTTGGAAAAGAAATTGTTGGAAAAGAAAAATGGAAAAAATGGAAGAAATGGGAAAAATATATAAATCGACTAATCTATCGGAGATAAAGAATTTCATGCTTGCAGAAGAATTGAAGTTTTACGAAAATACCCATAACACATTAACTTTTTACTCCACTACTTTTCTAATTCATTTCTTTCTGATATATCAGAGTGAAATATCTTTTGTTCTCAGGTTTGGACAATCATCGTGGACAATCTAATTACGGAAACTGCAAAAGGTAACGTGTCCTTTCTATTTTATTGCAAATAGTTTCGTATAAAGGGACAATACGAGTATTTTATGTAAATTTGAAATTTGCCAATTATTCGATACTTGGTTATTCGTATTAGTTAATTACGTATATTTAAATTATACGTATAAGCAATCGTTTCTCGTTGAACGCTACTGACTCGAAACTTGCCAAGACCATTCATGATTTTTAGTCCCATTCATCGAATGTCGCGAGAAAGATCCATTTGTCTTCTTCCTTTTCTTCCATTCCTATCTACTATTTCTATTATCCATCTCATTCGCCGTCTTTCTCCGTTACATTATTTTCTCTTTTACGCTATACTTTGTCCCTTTTCTTCTTTATCATTCCCCTTTCCCTTCTTATTTTTCTATCATTTTAGTGTAAAGAGTAGACGAGAGCAAGCAATATTGCAAGCTTAAAATACACCGAACAAAATATATACGCTACGTATGTATTTTCATATCGTCTCATTGTTTATTCACTCGACGGCAAATCGGTGTTGTATGTAATATGTCGATATCCGCATAATTACAAGTCCATGTATGTATATATAACGTATATATACGTATATCTCTATTTTTCTTTTCGTTGCTCCCATGACGCGACCGTTAAAAAATGAAGCAAAACGGTTCTGGCGAGCAAGTTCACATCGTATCCCTACTCTCTAAGAATAACACCGCCCACTTTAGCTCGTAGACGGTTCGGTGCGTTCGGCTCGTGTATACGTTTTAACGTTGCTATACGAAAGGCCACATATGAACAAAGTATGGTCTCGCGCGACTTTGCTTTCGTTGATCATGTTTACATATATGTATACGTTATTCGTACATAGATCGTACGAGGGAAAAATTCCGAATCCTGTGTTAATTTAATCCCAATTTTGCATCGTATACTGTGATTTTTAATAGTATCCGGTATTTTGCTAATCTAACCTATAGCGACTGATGAAATCGCGATATAATGAAAGGATACAAGATTACGAGTGAGACCAAGTCCTCTTGCAATTTCTTTTTTGGTTTAAACAATGAAACATTCAAATACGATATGTTTTTAGTCACTCTGCGTATAGATAACCACAGTGCTTTCAACGAACAACTTTTCAAATTGGTTAGGAAAGGAATCGATATGTTTCGAAGGCATGCATCAATGACACTGAACGTGTACGCAATACAGACAGGGGATCTATGCGGTGGTCTTCCTCGTGAATGCAAATGCTTTGCGTTCCTTCTAAGAAAGCCGGCTGGATGGTAGGGGAAAGATAAATAGGAGGAAGAAAGAAGGAGAAAGGGAGAAGGAAAGAAGGAGATTTTCATTGGTGGAGGTTTCCCGCCAAGATGCCCCACGCTAGGCTAACCGGTTTGTCCGAGGAACGACCGACCGGCCTCTTTTCGAATATTTCTCAGCTGATCGTCGCAACATTCCCGCTTTATTTCCACCATATCTTATCTTTCCCTCCTAGTCTCTCTCTCTCTCTCTCTCTCTCTCTCTCTCTCTCTCTCTCTCTCTCTCTCTCTCTTTAGCTGTCTGTTCTCTGATTTTACAAAGGAAATTCACGAGAGAAAAAGAGAAAGAAATTGTCGGGAATAGGTGAAATGGGCAAATTCAATAAGTCATGGGAAAATGTTTGATCGCGGTCAGAATGCTTTTCGTATGGAACTTTCTGGTAGATGTGGAAAGATCTTGACCACTTTGTGTAGTACCTGTGACTCGCGGTTACAAAGCAGATACACACTTACCTGCGAGACCCACGGAAAGGAAATCGTTTCTTTGGTGAATCTGTTTTGCTTTATCGCTGTGTAGGACCTGTCGTTAGTTCGCAGCTATCACTCGTATGGCTCTTTCGATCCTACTTACAATTACTTATCGAGGAACCCATCGAATTATTTTATTTATTACACGCGACGGTTCATTTTCCGTAGTTGTATCGTATCGGTTTTTCATAGGCAGATACAGAGATAGATAAATAGATAAGTGAAAAGAATGAAAAAATGACGAAAGAGAAGGAAATGGTTGATACCGAAAAGATACACGATTAACCGACTCGTGTTTGGTTTGAACCACAATTGTAACGGTTGAAGAGTAAAACGGTGAAGCGAGATAGCGAAAAACACGCGCGATTCGTTGGATGCGCGGGCAGTGTGCGTGGACGTTCGTTGGGAGCCGACCGGTTAGCGCGAAGAAACAAGAGAACGAGAGAACGAGAAAAGTAGGAGCAAGCGCGGGAAAAGGTAGCCGTGATACCAACGAGGATAGTCGGTCTATAAGAGTATGAACGTAAAGCGAACAAAGTGATGTTTTCAGCGTAGCGAGGAGGGAATGAAATGAGACGAGACGAGACGAAACGAGACGAGATGAGATGAGATGAGATGAGGCGGGTCGAGGCGATATGCGACGAAACGCGACGGGACGGGGTCAGGACGGAACGAGATGGAACGAGACGGAACGAGACGGAACGTGACGGAACGTGACGAGACGAGGCGAGATGAAAAGAAACGAAACGCGACGAGACGATACTGGCAGGGGAAGCAACGAAGCAAAGCAAAGCGAAAGGTGGGGATTGGTGAGGATCAGGGGCGCGACGGGGCGGGAGTCGAGCGAGTAGGTCGACGCGCAGCAGAAAGTAAGCATGGTCTTTTAAATCGGCAGCTACGAGGGATTTAAAAATGGCCGAGTCTGCCTACCCTTGACGGTCGTCCCTTCCTTCAGCTGGTCGAGCAAATACCATCAGCTGACCGGTTTTGGAGGGAAACTGGATAGAGTCTTTTATGCTTTTGATCATTTCCATGAAACTATCCAGTGCTATGTACGATTAATTATTCTATTATTCGTCTTTTTTTTTACGATTCTTTTCTTAAACAAAAGTCTAATTATAACGTAAAAAGGAAAGTTTTTTGCGTTTGCTTTTTTTTTCGTATTCCCCTTCTTCTTCTTCTTCTTCTTCTTCTTCTTCTTCTTCTTCTTCTTCTTCTCCTTCTCCTCCTCTTCCTTCTTTGTGGGGGAAAAGAAAAAAACGGGCGGGAAAAATGGTTTAAATTCGAAGACACTATTATCTACGTATATCGGTACGAAGATGTATCAGATATTTTAGACGAATTAAAGAAATATGGTAGGAAGGAGAAATTGCATGTTCGAAATAGGTGTACGTCGTGCGAACACGTACATACGCGTTATGTGCTTTTGTCACTCGAGATGAAAGGAAAAGAGCTTCCGAATAGAAATATAGATTGTTTTTGAAACAGGTGGAGTGGAGTAAGTTATTCGTACTCGTTCGATTGACTCCCTCTCAGGTAGTTGGACTGCAGCGGTAACGGAAACGTTGGAGAGCTGTAGCAAATCCGAGAGCTAGTCGAAAAGGAAAAAAATGAGACGCATACTTGGACGGTTCGATTCAGAGTTTCAGAGAATGAATTTTACGACTGCTTTGTTATATTTCCTTCCTTCCATTATAGTCCTTTCCGTTATAGTCCAAATTCAAAGATTGTCCACGTATGTAGATTGAATTCGTCGATAAGATATTTCTTTCGTTATATCGGGGAATTACGTTGATAAACGAGGCAACAATGATAGGTACATATACAGGCATGTATATGGACATGTAAGATGCGGTGCGCTCGTGTTGTCCTTCTCCGACATCGGTTAATCGTTGCGCAACTTCCTTCCTTCCTTCTTTCCTTCTTTTCTCTCGACTTCTTTCTCTCTGGTATCCACTCGATTGCGTGCCTGTTTGTCTGGATGCCTGCATGTCTACCCACACTCGTTTCCCCATCATCCCGTCACCTCATCCGCCTCATCTTTTGCGCCTCTCGTGCCCCTCTCGGATACTGCTTGCACCTCTCTCTTCTCGTATCTCTTTGCTTTCTCTCTTCTTTTTCTTCTTTCTATCATATCCTCCCCACCCACCAATCTTCACTTCGTTCTTCCGTCTTTCTCCTTCCCTCGCTCTTCTATCCTTTTCCCGTTCTTTCGCTATTTCCTTCTCCTTCTTCCCACTCCCTTTCGATCGTCTCTTATTATTCTTTTGCCATCTTGGTTCTCCGTTTCTCCGTTACTTTTTCAAAGCGTTTCAACTCTACTCGTAACGGCGGATTTTGCCCCCAGCAACAGTGCCCTCCCAACCGATCTTTTTCTCTTTCTTCCATTTCCTACGTTACACCTTCTTCCACCCACTCCCTTCTCTCCTCTCCTCTCTTCTCCACTCCACTACTATGCTACGCCCCATTTCATTTCTTATTTGTACGTCGTTCGATTAGTTCTAATCTCTCGTTGTATAAGCATTTAAAGAGTTAGCTATGGTGCATCGTTTTGGCTGTAACAACGTCGTACGTTGGACGTAAGCTTTAGCGAAATCTGTCGTAAACCGTATATCGGTGTACCGAGATCTTACGCGTTCTGGTAGAGGCGGCTTTGTGCGATGCGCAAAACAAGCAATTGGAACGAACGACCTTCGAACGCCGTGGTCTTTCACATCCTCTCCTGGTAACCGAGCTAGCGTGAGAAATTCGCCTTACGGATGTACATAGCGTGGTTGTTCTTAATATTTTGTACCTTCGATTTTTCCATTAACAAATTCAGGCAAATCCAATTTTCCTATTTTCTATACGATACCCGTGTCAGCATCGAAGCAGTGATATCGGATTGCTTTGCAATATGCTTGGAAAATTTCTTCTAGAAGTTTCCCAAAATAGCTAACATTTGGAATTTGTCGATGATATGCGATGATACGCATAGAAGAGGAGCAAAGAACTCTTTTCTTGAGAAAATCGTTCTATGGGACAGAACGAAACGGAACGGAACGGAACGGAACGGAACGGAACGGAACGGAGTGGTAGGGTACGGTACGGTACGGTACAAAATGGGTCCAGAGGATCGTCGTTGTTCGTTGGTAAGAAAGCAAGATTTTGCTGTGAAACGACTGAAGAGGAAGGCAAAGCCAGAAACGGAAAACGGTGGGAGGTATTAAAGAGGGTTTTAAGCTGCCGTCGTGTTCGATACTCGCACGGTATATGGGTGCTTTGTTGGAAAATTAAAAAGATTGAAGCATATTGGAAGCTCGCTAGAGAAATCGAACGTTACGAATGCTTCTTTCTCGTTCTTTTTGTCGTCGTCGTCGTCGTCGTCGTCGTCGACGACGACGTCTTGAAATATATGTCACGAGTAGACGACGAATCGAGAAGAAAAAGTAGATAATTGATTAGGATGAGACGATAATGGATCTGTACATGCTGGCAGAAAAAAACAGAGATAAATAAGTAAAGGAAGGAAAAAAAGTAAGGGATTACAACGTAGAAATTGAAGGTGGGAGGGAGAGTGCTAGTTGCAGCATCGATATCAACCACGTGGTTATTTATCGACGGCAAACGCGAAAGCTGCTCTGTCGAAGGTTCAAGTAACCGGAACATTTAAACGGGAAGCGGTTATACATATAGCTATGGTAAATTCATCGGTTGGGACATGGTCGCAACGATGCGGTTTAAAATCGATCCCACAGGGTCGAGAGATCGGATCAACCTGATACCGCTCATTTTCCGTTTCAACCGAACAAGCATAGGCTAGAATATATTTTATCGATACCGGTTCAACGTGATATTAGCATTCGCTCTTTTTATACCGATGAATCGTTATTATCGCCGAGTTTACGAGTATGATCAACAGCAGGTCGTGTAAATATGCAATCGCAACGAGTATACCGGCAGTAAGTTGTACGAGTAAATTACTTTAAATGGTAATTATGTTTGGCACGTCGAAAGAGGCAGCATAAACGAAAGATGGAAGTGGTGCGAGGGAAAACGAACGCGCGCAAATCGCTTGCCACTTGCCTCGAAGAAACATCAACGAAGAAACCAAGATAGGGAATTTCTTCTGGCTCGGAAGGTTCGCGTACAAGAAGGAAGGATCAACATCGATACCATTATCGTGCTTTTTTCTACTTACAAATAAGAACGTCTTCTCTTCTTCACCTCGCCTCGCTTTCTTTACCTTTAACACGATTTCTCTATCTTTCGTTCGCTTACCGTTTCTCTTAGCGTGTTTACATCGTTGTAACGCTTCGTTTCTCCGACATTCTCCTCTTTTATCCTCTCGTGCGTGTAGTCGTCTTTTCTCCCGGCTGGCATCTCCGTCTCCATTCTCGTCCCTATTTCCTTCTGCCGATCTGCCGATCCCCGTGCTCGCGTTTTTCGTGAGTCGTTCATCCACGTCTACGCTACTTTGTACACGTTCATTGGTCGGTTAGTTCAATGTCGAGTTCCTTTTTCTCTAGGGTTGCAGCTAAAGTCGTGTCGGGGTCGTGGAAGGTAAGATCCGAGAACGAGAGCGAGTTCGGAGGCAAGATCGGAACACGGCAAAGCAGTGCGTTTCATCGGTGGTTGCTCTCTTCTCCCTCTCTTTTCGATTCCGCGTGCGCGCGCTCTCGCACGCCCGTACACATACGCGCGTCAGACCCTTCCCTCTTCCCCCTAGCCAGTGTTCCTCCCCCTCTCACTCTCTCTCTGTCTGTCTGTCTGTCTCTCTCTCTCTCTCTCTCTCTCTCTCTCTCTCTCTCTCTCTCTCTCTCGCTCTCTCTTTTTCTCCTTTCTTCGTTCCCGCGCACCGTCGCGAACCTCGGCGGTGTCGCCTCTCCCCACTATGAAAGACTACGACCGACCGTTGAGATTTAAATTCCTCTCTGGGTGGACGGCGGAGAGTCTCGAGCGCATGGGAACGGGAACCTTCCGAGCGCGGGACGAGGAGAAACTCATCGTCTCGCCGCTTTGACCGTCTCTACGCCGTTAGGTCATCCTTCGTTTTTCCTTCCATTCCCTTTTTCGCGTCTTTTTGCTAAAGACGTCTTCCATTTAACCATCCTTCTACGAATTTTCGTTGGCTTAGATGTACATACGTAAGTTTCGTAACGAAGCAACGATTCGAGTTATCCAACATATCGGATACGATCCTCACCAGTCGTCGGTCTTCTCGACGATTAGGCGACCGTTGAATTAAACGATAAGGGGAAACGGTGTAAGTGACGGAGAAGGGAATTTTTCAACGGTCCCGATCTCTTCAGTCGCGAGCGCAGTTACAAATACCATTCTTCAAATTCGGCAATCTACGTTGCAATACGTTTGTAACGCATGCTTGGAGAAAGTTTCGAATACGCGTCGTTTTCTCGCGTTTCTTATTGCATTTGAAACGTATATCGTATACAGCCGGTGGGAAAGTTTGGACCGAAGCGAGAATGACGATACCTGTACGATTATGTGCGCACGCACGATCAGAGTTTTCAAGATTACGTCCAAGATGATTATGTCGAAGAAAACGAATAGTTGGTGCATTCCACGTACTACGAACGAATCTATCTACGTATATATGCTTAGGTTAAATACCTACGAGTGTATTTTGTACTCGTATTACCACCGTTCGAACATTCGGAAGTTCGTTAAAGCGTGTACGATAGAGGTACTCGGTCAACGCGATCGAACGTATTCGACTTTGGCTTGGGTAGAAAGTATTACACGCCCCCGTATAACACTTTCGGCATCCCCCATGAGGGCACTGTGTTGTACCGTATTGTCTAACGCTTGCTCTCGCGATACGTTATACGGGCACAGCTGTTATACGAGCTTTACTCGCACGTGAATAATCGATGAACGCGAAACGACTTTTTCCTTCGGACACAAATAGCCTTATTCCTTTCCCTTCCTACGATCTATGTACACTGAATATTTTCGTATTTAAACTTGCAGCACATTCCCTCGCTCGATTAATCTTTCATTTTTCATACGCACGCGCTCCAGCCACCGATTCGACACCGGTTTGGCATTGGCGAGATTCTCGATAACGTTAAGAAAGATAAACGAATGAAAAAGGATGTAGCGAATAAAGGAGTAATAAAGAACGGGAAGGAGTGTGACGTGGAGCGACGAGGGTCGGGGTGCGTAAGCATGAGAGAGAGAGAGAGATTGGATGACGAAAGCAACGCACAAGCGAAACGAGGAAGAAGAAAGGAAGATATCGTCGCGATATTTCGGTTGCGGTTAAGCGTCGATAAGAGTTGCTGTCGTGCCCAATGTCTGAGTTTACCGAGTTTATGGCCACCGGTTGCGCGACTGTATTATTCCTCTTGGAAACGTAGCCGTTCCAACTGCGCTTACCCAAATTAGCCAAAGTGCGCTTTCGCGACATTCCGTTTAATGCCATTCATTCCGTTTCCCGCATACGTCAATTGTACCACGTGTAGTTATGCCCTCCTCATACGCGATGTATCAACGATTTTAAGTAAAAGGAGAAGAACGGGCAATACGATATCGATTCTGTCCAGTCTCTCCCAACATCTACTCGCTCTTCTTACGCGTGTTTCCATTATTACTTACATATAGGTCATGTTAACGTCTCCTGTATGTTACGCGAAACGATATTACGATGTAGAATGGACTTGAACCAAGCACTCCGCAAATCCCCGACATCGTTGAAAACCGTTGCATGCATAATTACGCGGAGTCCCGATAATAATTCCCGCGTCCCATTCTACGCGGTCATTTATAATTGTATCCTTTAGGTTCAGTTGGCAGAATGCTTTCTAATTTCCCTAATAAAATGCTATTCGTAGTAAGGTAGTAAGGCCGTGTACGTTGGAAAGGCGACAGAAAATTACGGTTGAAGAAGGCTACTCTGATTCGTAGGTTCGACAGGGCGTCGGAATTTGTGCTATTTAGCAGGTGGGCGGCGCCAAATGCCGAGAAGCCCACCCGCAGCGTTTTCCCTTTGCTAAATTCGCACAAAAATCTATAGGCTATACCTTTTTCTATTGTATAAACGGGAGGCCGAACGAGATAGAGGGAATGCATACGCTAGATTTAGCTAGATTATACAAAGAATTTCCACTGTTACCTTTCGCTTGCCCAATCATATTTTCTCGAGGAAATAATCTCGAGGAAATGTTGCTAATCGTCAACCGATCATCGTTGGTATCGCGTATTAAAACGTTTCAACGTCGTTTATTAGAAATGCCTCCTTCATTTTCACGCACGATTACTATGCCTTATTATATGCCTGACTATTTCGTGACAATGAACACCGATGATTCGCTCCGATTATAGGCGCTCGGTCCTTTCACCGTAATCACCTAAAATAACGATGGGTATCCTATATAATTTGCCATAAATATTCTGAATAGGGAAAATCCAAAGGATTTCCACGCCTTCTAAAACAGCGTTAATTTCAAGCTAATTTCCACCCTTTATTCCTAATCCCATCCTTTTTTCCTTTCTGCTCACCTTCTTCCCTATTTCTCCTTCCTTCCTCCCTACATACCTCCCTACATACCTCCCTACATACCTCCCCACATACCTGCCCACATACCTTCCTACGTACCTCCCTTCTCATTCTCGCTCTTTATCTAATTCCCAGTAATTCCCTAGTAGTTCTTCTGCACCAAGGATGACTGTTTTTCTCGCTTTGCTTCGTTTTCATTCGAAATATCACATTTTTCATTAGCCCTTAGCGAGGAATTCCATCCATTCCTATCCCAATTCTCTCCTTCCTTCCTTCCTTCCTTCCTTCCTTCCTTTCTCCCTCTCACCCTCCCTCCCTTGCCACTACTTCTCTCTTGGTATATTGCAAATTTCGATCTTCTGTATGGTACATCTGCGACGGCTGCGTGTATCGAAAGAATGGCAAGAACGAGCAGACTGTCTTCTACACCCTTCGGGATCCTGAAGGAACAGATGATGATCCCATGTAGGGGACTGCAAACCCGTGTCTTCCTATCTAACGAATTACGATATACTTTTGATAGTCGTTATATCGCAAGGACCATGATTTCAGCCAAATTTTCCCCATTTTCTTCTTCTCGTTGCTCTCATATTGCATCGTATGTCAACGATGCTGACAATTTTATTTTTCCCGTTTTCTTCGGTATCGTGCAACTCATCGTTCCATCTTTGTCGAATATTCCGTGACTTTTTTTCCAGTAGACGCGAAATTCTTTTCTTCGTTAAGAAGAAAAATGGATAATCAACCTTATCGAATATCGCAAAATTTACAAGACCAGACACAACGAGGGTGGGTGGTAAATGAAAATGCAAAACGCACGATCAATTTCAAAGTTTAATACCCTCGTATCAGCTTATAACATCGTAAATAGCTTGTGTCATTACATAAATGACACCCCACGATTTCTCACCGATGCGCGCGCGTGCGCGCGTGCGTGCGTGCGTGCGTGCGTGCGTGCGTGCGTGCGTGCATGCGTGTGTGCGCACCATTGGTAAAACGTCAATGGGACGTTGCGACGATTTATACGTTTGCGTAGAACTGTACGTACATATACGCGTACACGAGTAAATCTCGAATGCGCATGCGTACACGTATCCACACACTCGTGTGAGCAGTGTCTGTTACATGTGAACGCGTATATGCACTTAGCGGTGCACCATCGGGGTACCTATGGTGGTTGGCACGTGCCAACCATCACAATGGATGCGACCATCTGCACTCCTTCTTATAGAAAAATCAAAGTCGTAGGGAGCCGGGCGTTTGCTCGATTCCAACTTCCCAGTTCCCTTCCGTTATCCGTTATCCGTTATCCGTTATCCGTTATCCATTATCCGTCATCCGTTATCCGTTATCCGTTATCCGTTATCCGTTATCCGTTATATGCTCGAGCCGTTTCTTTACACATTCGTGCCACATCCTTCCCTTTCACATCGGCTGTCGTTGTATACTTTACGCATACTTGTATACTTTATCCACCAGCATTTAAAAACATAGAAATCAATTATATTCGTCTCCACGTATTTTTATCGTTAGTTTCTTTTAAACAGTACAATCATGGTCGTGGAATATTCAATGATTAAATAAAGAGCAAATAGAGAATCTCGATGGATCCATTGGGTTAGGTCGATTGGCAGATGATTCTATCTGAAACGATATCTGGAATTAGGAGTTGTCTCTAGAGGTGATGTATAACGTGTTGCGAGGACGAAGAAGGTGCGTGATCAGCCAGCTGTGCGTGAGGGGTACCTCTGCAACCCCCGATATAATATGGTAAAGTAAGCAGCTGAGCTACCCCCATGGTCGCACAGTGCGTTACTCGCGTTCGATGCCCTATAGCGAATAATCTTCGCATTTACCACTACTGGGGATGAACCGATCGATCGATCGTTATGTTCCTTATGCACCCCTCCTTCTTCACCCCACTTTTAGCGTTATCGTTAACCACTTCTTTCCCATCTATCTGTTGTCTTTTAAACGACATTCCTTTCTTTTTACATTTCTGTCTTTCTACAATCAAATTTTCGTTCTATCGCGATCGATTTCCATTTTCCGATTCTTACGGCTATCTGAAATACGTATGCATGTACGTATATCTCCTTGTGCCAAAAGGGGCAGAAAGTACTTTCCATTTTTTCCGTTTCCGACTTTCTCTCATACACCGATCAATCAATAAGAATCAACGTCTACAATTGTAGACCTAACGAGAAAGTGAATGTACTTTGAACAAGATTGATCGGATAGTACGCATTTCTTTCTATAAGGCAAAAGCAGAAAATTTGTTTATTTTCCAGTGTATTTTCCACTTTATTTTCCGGCAAGATGAATAACAGAAATTGCTACGGTAGCTTAGTTGCTCAGTGATCTCATTCGTATTTTTCGCTTTTTCTCGTACTTGCGAGATTGTATTATTATTTTTCTTCTTCTTTTTATCATCATCATCGTCATCATCATCGTCATCATCATCATCACGATTATTATTATTATTATTATTATTATTATTACTGTTTTTTATTATTAATATTAATATAAACATTAATATTGTTGTTGTTGTTGCTGTTGTTGTTGCTGCTGGTGCTGTTGTTACTATTATTATTACAACTTTCTCGTTTCTTACAATGCAATAAGACGCGCGCGCACATACGCACACGCTGCGTGTTGAATCTTACGAGTGGATACCTGCCGTGTGAAAATCTTTGAAGAATGCGAGGGTGGTATCGAAGATCAGGTGAAGCATTGTGATCTGTAGAATGAAAAAACGGACGAGCTGTACCTGCTGAGAACTGCATCCTTCGAAATGGTCGGTGCATCAGTCGACAGGAAAAGAAGCGTAGTAGAAACGAGAGAGATGAAAACAGACCCTTTCAGCGCGAGCAACAACTCCTACGGTCGGCAACCTTTTTCCGGCCTGGAAGCAAATGTGAGCTAGCCAGTGAACGACCAAGCATATATATAGATGCGAGTGTGAGAGAGAAGCGAGAAGAAGTAGCATAGATTTAAATGTTCTTTTCCCGCTTCTTCTGTTTCTTCTTCGTCTCCTTCTTCTCCTTCTCCTATTTCTTCTTCTCTTTTTCCTTTTACTTCTTCTTTTACTTCTATTCCTCCTTCTCTTCCTCCTTCTCTTCCTCCTTCTCCTTCCCATTCTCCTTCTTCTCCTTCTCCTTCTCCTTCTCCTTCTCCCTCTCCCTTTCCCTCTTCTTCTCTTTTTCCTTTGCTCCTTATCTCCCAACCCTCACCTCGACTCCCTCCCCTTGTTCACCGGCACCCAACCCTCACA
>NW_016928748.1:107715-112289 GCF_001483705.2 Eufriesea mexicana
CCCTCCCCTTGTTCACCGGCACCCAACCCTCACACTCGCCCCGCCGGCTACCCCCCTCCCCCCGCGGCACCCCGTCGCAACGAACCCGCAACCACCCACCCCTCCATCCTCTTCTTTCTTTCTCCTCTTCCTCACCCTCGACTCCCCGACGTCGCCACTTCTTCCCACCTTCTTCGTTCCCAACGCATCTACCTTCTTCACTTAAACCCATTCCTCTTTCTTCCCCATCATCACCTTCTTCCACCTCCTATCACTCTTTCTTCGTCTTCTTCTTCTTCTTCTTCTTCTTCTTCTTCTTCTTCTTCTTCTTCTTCTTCTTCTTCTTCTTCTTCTTCTTATTGCGATATCTCTTGAAACGTGAAATAAATCTTGTGAAAATAGGGATAGAGAGAAGCAACGAGTTAGGCAGGATATGCTTGAAAAGGTTGCAAGTAAATGAAAATATGCCAGGAAAGCAGTTTTCAGTTACTAAAGTTAAATAGACTTGGCAGTTTTAGTCATCGACGGAATTTTTCCTTTGAAATCTAAATATACATTTCACCGGTTAATAAATATCAACGAACGATCGAACAAATGAACAGACGGATGTAACGAAACGCGGCGGCAAAGAGGCAGAAAGGGCCCCCCCATAGCGGTTGCCCTAAAGAGTGGATTCCGCGTTCCGTTCTCCCTGCTCGCCCTGAGAAGATTTAGGCGGGCCCTTTCCCAGTTTCGGATTGGTCGGCCCTTTCCCCCCACCAGGCGCGATTAGCACGTATAAAGACAGACTTCCCGCCACAACGATCAGTTAGTACGTGACTTTGCGAACTGGTTGTACGTCGTTTCGTGTCGGGGTTCGACGTGATGCATGGCGAGTTATCGCCCGAACCTTTGTGCACCGCCTTTCCTTTCCGCGATAATACGAAATTCAACGGATAAAACGACCATATTCTATTCGGTCGTTGCGCGAATCGCCATTCCTCTTGTATACCATCTTGTTAATTCGTTTCATGCACAACCTCGTTTTCCCTAGCTGACCGAAAAATGTTCTGGGAAGGTGTTATGGATTCGTGCGAAGTGTGCCAATGTACAAGGTATATATTATAATAATCTTCATCCTCTGCTATTATATGAGAAACAACTAAACGTCGATTCTTCGTTTCTTCCAATGTTTTGTGCTGCAACATGCGTGTGAATAACCATGTAATATGTATGTGCGTACGTGCAAGTGTAAAACTCAGTGAAATACGTATATAGCGAAAATTGTTTAACAGAGCAATCACCATTTCTCTGTGTTTGTGCATTCTAATTTGTGCAAACGAATTTCCTATATAGCATTCTCAGTGATCCGTTTAACCTGCATCGTATGATTGAAATAGTATCGATTTTACCGCTTCATTCATTATCCAGCGTCTTCTTCTCGATATCAAACGATCGTTTTTAAACTATGAGATAAAACCTCGATGTTTCTCGTGTCGAGCGTATGCCACATTGTCCAAAGACGAAGCTTTTGCGCGCTTACCGAATGTATATGGGTGTACGCGCGCACGCGCGCATATTTTGGCGCGCTCGCGTTCCTAATATGTCCTCGTGTAGTATATTAAATCGTATTCCGCGGTAAGTGTACAAAAATTTCGTTAACGAAGCGAACGCAGCTTTCCTGTAAATTATGTTACCTAACCGTGGAAAACACGTGCAATAACATTTCAAGTATTATTATATTTGAAAATTGCGTAACAATGTTCAAAGAATGCAAGAAAAGTAATCGACTTCAGGGTTATTTGTAGAAAGTGTTGTTTCATTGGTTATTATTGCGTGGGAAAAATACCGGTACCGTGTTTCCGTGTTTCCGTGTGTGCGTGTGTGCGTGTGTGATAAAGCATACGAAAACGTGTCCGATGAAATTCGGTGTAGCCATAAATTTCTTCGATTCGACGAATCGTGTGTTCTCGATTATGACCTGCGAAATGCGTATCTTTATTGGCATAGTTAACGAGGTTAGGTTCACTGTCATATCGATATCAGCTTTCTGAACGCGTGTACACAAATGTATCTCTATACAGACATATGTATTAACGATTTTCTTTTTTTATAGGCTTTTCAAAAATGCGTTTAAATTAAAAAATTCTCCGGCTGACGCGGCAAAGACCAGACCAAAAGCACGACGACTACTCGGCATGGCTTCGCGACACTTTCCGAGGCCAGAGCCTGTCTCGCCATCTACCGACAAAGAAAATAATAGTTCTCCTTGCAGTCCGCATGGTACTACTTTACAAAAGGTGCGTTATACGTTATCGTGTACTTTCTTCCCTCTTTCCTTTTCTTTCCTTTTCTCTTCTCTTCTCTTCTCTTCTCTTCTCTTCTCTTCTCTTTTTCCCATTTCTACTTAGTCTTTTTTTCCAATTTTGTTCAAACTCGTTTCTTTCCTTAAATTACATGTAAACGTAAAATGACACCTTTTATTCCGTTGTTTTAGAGCGAGAGAAAGAGAGAAAAGAGGGAAAAAAGAGGAAAAAATGAAATAAAATGGTACATATTCTTTGAATGTTGAAAATCTTCGAAATCCGTATGTACATTTCGTATGACGGTTTTAAATACATTTAAAGCTGTTTACAACGTCGTTGTTGGTGTAAACAGAATGCGAAATTTCCATTTGGTATGAAATTGTATTCCGCATGGAATCGAATAAGGTCCAGTCTATCGATCGATCGAGTTTAAATTGTCTAGTGTTATTCGATGTTTCCTACTTGGCCATACGCAATGCCGATTATATTACCTATCTAATATCGGTCAAGGATGAAAATCGGTGCGAGTGATTTCGATAAGAATAAATGGATTAGGATGGCCAATTCTAATTTAATCGATGCATTTTATTTCGTTCGCGTGTTACAGATTATCGGTACAAAGAGAGCCCGCAATCCGTTGGAAGATTGCGATCCTAACAGTCAAGACAGTGGATACGAAGTAAATTATCCAGAGGGAGAGGAAAAGTCGAGGCGAGATAGGTTTCGATTCGCGGAACCTTTAGCCGCTGCTCCGCGGCGAATGTTCATCGAATCTCGAAGTTCGATGGAATCACCGGTGCGATCGTCGCCACGGCGGAGGCGAGTCACGCGACCTTCCCTCTTTCGTAGCCTCTCGTCCGGCTACGAGAGTATGGACGATGGATTCAACGATCTGATAGACGTGGAAAGTAGTTCGGACGATGTGGCGCAATTACCGAACGGTATCTCGACTTTGCTTTGCGGTGATATCGTCAGCGTGGTTGCCAACACCGAAGCCGAAATCTCTGACTCGTTATCGGCCAAGATCAGTTCGAGTAATCCGAGTACGCCTGAATTTCCTCGTACCGATTTCGGTAGCAGCGGTAATTTCAGACGTTCGTTGTCATTAGAAAACGAAAGACAGGAGAATCGGAAATGCTCGTCCCTTTCAAAAGTACGTTCCTGTTTGTTTCGTTCTCCTAATGCGAGCTCGTCGACGAGCAATCCTGGTTTCGAAGATATCAGTAGTCCAGTTGCTGTATCAGTGCCAATCGCTCGGCGTAGACGAATCTCCCACGATTTTATCGATGAAAATCTATTCGTTCAAACATTTAAACGACCGAATCTACCGATAAACGAAAGCCCAACGGTGACCAAGAGATCGCGGAGATGCAACAGTTTTCACGGCATTGTTAAAGATTACGGTATAGACGGCGCGATGACGTTCAGATCGAACTACATACCGTTACAAAGGAGTTTTGCCAAATCGGGAACGGGGAAAATGACGGGGAAAATAGAAATGGAAATGGAGACGGAAATGGAGACGGAAATGGAGACGGAAATGGAGACGGGAATGGAGACGGAAATGGAGACGGGAATGGAGACGGAAATGGAAACGGAGACAGGGACAGAAATACGATCGGAATTAGAGACGCATGCTCAGATTAAATCGGCTATTCATCGTAGCACTACCGATACCGATCTTACGGGTGATTTTAGCAAACCGTGTGTCCTACCGTTGGCTGCCGGTCATCACGAAGATTTGAAATCGATTTCCACCAACACCTTAGCCGCTTTGATAAGCGGCGAATTTAAGAATCAAATCGGTTCGTTCAAAATTGTCGATTGCCGTTATCCGTACGAGTTCGATGCCGGACACATTCAAGGTGCCCTGAATCTTTACAGTAAAGATCTCATAGAGAAAATTCTGTTAGATCCATTGACGAGTACACCTGAAATCCAACCGGATACAAATAAAAGAAATATTCTAGTGTTCCACTGTGAATTTTCCTGGGAACGCGGTCCAAATCTTTCACGATTTCTACGAAGTTTAGACCGACAACGTAACAAAGAACGTTATCCGGCTCTCTATTATCCGGAAGTTTATCTGCTGCACGGTGGATACGAACAATTTTACAGGGAACAGAAAGGCTTGTGCTCGCCACAAGGTTATCGGCCAATGAGACATCCTGACCACGAAGCTGATCTCAGACAATTTCGAAGTAAGAGTAAAAGCTGGCAAGGTGAAAAGACAAGAATCGGTGGTTGTGCAACGCGGGCTAATCTGAAACGCTTAGGTTTTTAAATACGTCTCCATTTTCTCTCTTTCCC
>NW_016928748.1:112526-114413 GCF_001483705.2 Eufriesea mexicana
TCTTTCCCTCTCTTTTGTTCCTTTTCTCCGAACGTTTTTTCTACGATAATTGGCAATCGCCGATGAGAGTTGGACGTTTAGTCGTAGAATCGCATAAAAGTGCAAATGACGAATGCTAATAGTTATAACGGAACAAAGTTATAGCGAAGCACGCCGGCTGGGTGGGGACGGGGTCGGTGCGCGATCTTTGAGGGGCAGGGAGAAGCAGAGGGAAGACGTTTTCCTTTCTTACGCTCGCGCCGCGATTGTCGTGACGTTAATGCGTTCGTTTTTGTACCTTTTTTTGTAAATAATAGTAACTTGTTCCACTCGAATACGCTTAATCTTTTTAGGTAAACAATTCTAGTAGGAAGAAATAAAAAGCGTGTACACGTGTTCAACGAAAGAAGAACGAGAGGAAAATTAATAAGTTTAACGCGAAAGAGAGAATGGTCGTTGATCCCTTGGATATTAGCATCGTACGCGAAACATGTGATAGGTGTATCGCGAAACTAAATGGAATATAATATAAGAGAAAAGCTCGAGTGAATAAGGACAATAATGTTCTGGGACAGGCTTCCCATTCGTATATACTTTCGATATCGATCTTTTGTCAATTTCGCGCGATCTTTGTTTCTGCACGAGGATTGTTTGTAACATTGTCGCGTTGCATCGAGGTAATTCCGTTTCGCCAAAGTTTAGCATGTATGTGTACACCAAAATGTAATGTTGTATGCAATTTTTAATGTTGTATGACGTATGCATGATGTGTATATTGTATGTATGTATGCGTGGGCGCGCGTGAGCGCGTATAGAAAGAGATATAAAAAAGATCATATGTTACATGCATCTGCTTAGTTTATTGTGTACAGTATATTATTTCACACCAATAAAGTAATATTTTGTTTCATATTCCCGCTCATTTATTGAAAGTTTCTTATGTACGGGTTGTTGATCCATCATTTCCGATAGATGGCGGTAGTATCTGCTTATACCGATTGGTGGGTTCCACGGTGCTTCGCATAAACGGATTGGCCACAGTGCATATGAGAGTTTTCGCAGTGTGCTACTATTAGCGTAGAAGACAGTACCGTGTATGCGAAGGAACGTTTGATATAGAATAGGTAGGTGCGGTAAGAAAGCCGGCTCTGTGGTGTGTCGGTGTCTAAGATCGGCGGAAAGTGAATCGTATTTGCTGTATCTTTCACCAAGTGTTCTTCCGTTTAGTGAGTTAGTTCGCGTATCGAGTCATGTCACTGCTTTTAACCAACGCAAGTAATATCCATTAGATTTATGGAAATCTATCGCGTTTAATTTTCTCGTAACTGTAATCACGAAAACGTACCTTTTTTCTCTTTTGCATCGTTTTCGAACATTTCAACTCTCTATCGGGTATTTTGTTCTCTATTCCCTCTCCCCGGCCCTTCTCGTCTTTCTTTTCCGCGTTTTTCTTTTCTTTTTCGATGACGTAAAATCGTGCCTCGGCGTCATGTAGGCGTTCGTGAAAAATTATGCAAGAGCAGGCATGTTCGGTATCAATTAAGTTGGTTATCCCACAGTCGAGTGTTGGCCATTTGCAATAACCTCTGCATGTTGCCGGTTTGATCATTACGAAAGATGTTTACGAAAAATGGATCGATCTTTGCTTTCTTGATGTGTATTATCCATTATTATTCGTGTGTATTTTCAGCTAATCTGATAGGAAGAAAACCTTTGATCGAGATTGGGACTCGTCTTTTATCATCCACGATGGTTCAGGCGTTACAAACACACGGTGTCGTGCCCGACGTAATAGACAAGGTGCCGCAAGATGTGCTACAGGTTACGTATGGGAATGAAATTTCCGTGGATATCGGGAAAGTATTGACACCGACGCAAGTTAAGGATAAACCTACAGTTACATGGAAT
>NW_016928748.1:114887-172737 GCF_001483705.2 Eufriesea mexicana
AATGCCGATGCAAACGCGTATTACACTCTTTGTATGACTGGTACGTATTCCGATGATCGTAGAGCGTTTATATTCGTAATGGAAAACGCGTCGTTTTAACCAATCGAATCGAAATTACGATGTACATTACAGATCCTGATGCACCGAGTCGTAAGAATCCAAAATTTCGCGAATGGCATCATTGGTTAGTTGGAAATATTCCCGGCTCGAACGTCTCCAAAGGGGAAGTTCTCTCGGACTACATCGGTTCAGGCCCGCCAGAAGGAACAGGACTTCATCGTTACGTATTTCTATTGTATAAACAGCCCGAGAAACTGACATTCGACGAACGTCGTTTGACTAATCGAAGCGGGGATAATCGTGGGAATTTTTCCATACGAAAGTTCGCGTTGAAATACAAATTGGGTGATCCTATTGCGGGCAACATGTATCAAGCTGAATTCGACGACTATGTTCCGCTTCTTTACAAGCAACTAGGTGCTTAAGAGGTTGTTGGTTAAGAGGAACAGTCTTGTGTAGATGAAGAATACACAGATACTTTGTATAAAGTTTAATATTAAACGCATGTTCACGTAATACGAATTTCTGTTCTTTACACTTTGGTTAATTAACAGCTTAAATACGTAGTAGTTAGACGCGTGCGTATATTTTGTTTTGTATTGACAAGGAGAGTGCAAGTCGTTCGGGTCATCGATTTAGTTGAAACTTTGCAGGTTTGTAGATTTCGTCATGCAGTTCAAAAATATAATACAAAAGGAAATTATAGCTGCAACTACTGCATACTTTTTGAAATATTTGTGATTAAAGTTTTATTACATTTTAACTACAGATTTATTTGCGACAGTTTTGAAGAAGCAGCGTTGTGGCCCAATGGCGACATTGGGAAATTCCTATACCGGTGGTTGAAGCAGGTCCTGGGTTCGATTCCCGTCCTTAGTTGGTAGTTTTTCTTAATCTATTTTTTATTTTATATTCATTTTTCGCCTATGAAAACATTATAAATAAATAATTGTACATCAAATTTCTTAATAAAAAATTTATTGTTTACTCCTGTTTATGCTAGTATATATTTGTTACAAAATAATAAGAATATCATGCAAGAAAAATATTTCTCTATAGCAATGTTATTTGCTAGAGAAGGAGGAGGAAAATATAAATAATCATTATATAGAGGAAATGCAAAGTTTCAACTAAACCAATGACCCGAAGGACTTGGGCTCTCCTTGCGAGTTTCGTATATGTAAAATTTCGGGTTTATATGTAGGGTTAAGAGGCGTTACTTTGCGATAGAAAAAGAAAAGAAGAAATAGGAAAAGAGAGGTAAGCGTAGGCAGTGGTTGGAGGAGAAACGAAAAGAAAAGGGGCAGTATAATAAGAATTGTTGAAAAGTTGCGAGTGTCAGAGGAGAGGGGATAGTCGGTGGGATAAAACGTTTGTGCAAAGTGGGACATGTCGTAGTTGGTGGAGGTTACTCGGTGTACGGTGATAACGAGACGAGAGAGAAAGAGAAAGAGAGAGAGAAAGAGAAAGAGAGAGAGAGAAAGAGAGAGAGAGAGAGATGAAGTACTTGACGCTAATAGGTAAGTGTACATGTTTGATTAATTTGATTGATTTGAAGGATGGGTGCAGATTTGGAGTAATTGGATCGATTTGGAATTGGTGATGTACTACGTAAACGGGAAATAAAAATATATTACAGGAATTCTTAGCTGCGGTATCCATATCGTTATGGGTACAGATACACGTTCGGAGTTCGCGAAAGCGCGAATCGTACCAGACATATTGGACACGGCACCGGTGGAAAAGATCGAGGTACAGTCTTTTTTTTGCACAATGATATTTAAATGAATTAATTAAATTCGAGGGAGAAACGCGGTCGTAAAGGTGTGTATCGGAAAGAGTAGTAGTAAACGCATACGTATTACACGGAATTATTCGTAAAGAAGAAAGGAAAAAAGAAAAAAGAAAAAAGAAAAATGAAAGATGAAAAATGAAAAATGAATGCGACGAAAAGGAGAAAATAGTACGGGGTCGTGTATCGCGGCGAATAAATTCTAGCTAGTACATATTCGACTGTAATAACGTACATATGAATGTGAAATATTAGGTGAAATACGGAGATAAAGTGGTCGATTTTGGAAATGAGTTAACTCCGACGATGACGCAAAAAATTCCAGAAATACGTTACAAACACGAAGGAGGAGTGCTTTACACGCTCGTAATGACAGGTAAGCTTAAGCATGTTGGAGGCCATAGCCGATATTCGTTCCCGTTACGACTCGTGACGACTTTCACCGAGTTGATGCGAATAAACCTGTTTCTTTCGTTTACCGTCTCTGTTAGTTTCTCGTTTGAATTTGCTGGCAGCTCCTCCTGATCGGTCCAAGATTTCACGTACATATACGTAGATCGAGGTGGTAGCTGCTAAGAAATAATTAACGCGAACGTGTTTCTCGTGGCACGCAGATCCCGACGCACCGACTAGAAAGGGATACAATCGAGAATTTCGACATTGGCTGGTTGGAAATATCCCGGAAGAAGATGTCGGGAAGGGAGAGGTGCTAGCGGAATACGTTGGTCCAGCTCCGCCGAAGGATAGCGGGAAACATCGGTATGTTTTTCTCGTTTACAAACAGAATCAGGGGTCCATTACGTTCGACGAGAGAAGACTGAGCAATAGGTAAGAGGCTGTAATAAATTCGTTATACGTCATATCCGTTTACCGGATTATCATTCGATGCGAATTGCAGGGATGGCCCGCAGCGAAAACGATTCAACGTGAAGAAGTTTGCAGAGAAATATAATCTGGAAGGTCCAATAGCAGGGAATTTTATGAGATCGGAGTACGACGATAACGTGCCCACGTACGCGAAGCTTTTAGGATTTTAAGAGATCCTGAATTGATGAGCAAGTGGAGCGCAACCGGTTTACGAAGAATATTATTTTTATTAGTATCGGGGTGATGGTACTGAACGTTTGTTCGAACACGATTGCCGGACTAATCGAGATATCATGTATATACGTATGTATTGCAGCTATAGATGACGAAGACGGGGAAATGAGAAAATAAATGTTGAAAGAGACACAAGAGATACGAGAAAATCGGTCGATTCGTTTATTTTCGTTGATTCTCGTTACAAATATAAAACGTATCCTATGTAGATTTCGAGACTCGTGGATGGCTTTGGTTTCTTACCGAGAGTCGTTCCAAGTGCGTATACAGTTCGTCCCGAGCAGCAGAGAACGT
Organism: Eufriesea mexicana; assembly: GCF_001483705.2. Lineage (NCBI taxonomy): Eukaryota > Metazoa > Arthropoda > Insecta > Hymenoptera > Apidae > Eufriesea > Eufriesea mexicana. The sequence continues at coordinate 118,135 of NW_016928748.1, forward strand.
TCGTTATTCGTTTATCGTTGCGCATCGGACACGATGACTAGAATACGTTGAAAGCGTGTTTCTCTGTATCGCCGAAGATGGAAAAAATGTCAATTCGTTTAAGAGCTGAATCGCTAAGCGCAAAGAGTGCTTTCCTCGCGCGAATCGCATTGAGAATTTAGTACGAGTATAAAGGTACGTAAGTACGCCGCTAAGAATACCGCGCGATCCGATAATAGACCGTGGGATCAATAATAATAATAATAATAATAATAATAATAATAATAATAATAATAATAATGATAATAATGATAATAATGATAATAATAATAATAACAACAACAATAATAATTCGTGGACACGAAGGAACTTGTTCGAGCGAGCATCTTGCACGAGAGCTGTAACTGGATGAGATAAAACGAGGACAGGAACGAAACAGGATAAGCGAGATACGGCTTTTTGAGGGAGACGAGGTGGTGAGAGAGAGAGAGAGAGAGAGAGAGAGAGAGAGAGAGAGGTGTTGTTGTTGTTGTTGTTGTTGTTGTTGTTGTTGTTGGGTGGAAGAAAGAGACGCAGGGAGGAGGATAGGAGAAAGAAAAGTTCGATGCCGACTATTTGGTGGCGTAGAGTTTGATCTCAGGGTAAAACAAGATCCGGATAAACGGTAATGTTCCAACAAAGCCGATGATCTCGCGTGTCGCCCCATCCACCGTTGCCCTTCCTGAGCTTTGACTTTTTCGCAGTACCAGCGACGGTAAGGGTGAGTTGAGTAGGAAAAAGATGTTCTCGAGCAGCCTTTAGAACGTTTTGAACCTTTGCTATCACAGCGGTTGATTCGCAATTGGTCTTCTTGTGATGAACTCCGCTGGTATCGGAAACATTGATAAAATTTGCTTTTAACGGTATTCGAGTAGAAGTAGTAGTAGTGGTGGTGGTGGTGGTGGTGGTGGAAGAAAGTTGGACGGATAAAAGAGGGTAGGAAGAATAAAAAGAGTAAACGGAAGAGATTTCCGACTCTACTTACCATTCTCCGATGTGAAAAACTCTAGGCGCTCTCATCATCATCGTAATCAAACCTGAGTCCGTACGAGGTGCGATTCCAGCTCCTTTGCTCGGTGGCATACAGGTCTGCGCGATATGTTGAAGGCTCCAGTCCCAATTGTAATCGTCGTAAGAGCAAAATTGGGCAGCACATTTTCTCAATTTGTTCCACGTGACACGATTAAACGCCATACCCATATTGTGTTTGCTCGAGATCCAAGGAATCACTTCAGCCTGAACGAAATAAAAGAGACAAAGTTTTTGAGTTGCAACGATAGCGTGGTAACGAGGATAAAATGAATTAGGAAAATCGCGGAACGATCGGTGCGCGTTAGCGCGTGCGCGCACGCGCGTCTGTGCGATTGCTTATTATACGATGGCTTTTTCCTATCTACGATACGAAAGGTAGGTAGCTCGTGTTAATCGTTGTCTATTATTGTTGCGCTTTCTGTGAATTTTATGGATAATTCCTTCGGCAGCCATCGAAAGGTCGCATTGGTAGGAGATGCAAGATTGTTGAAAAATCGATCGGACGAGGAAGAAATTCTTTCTCTTTTCTTTCTTTTCTTTTCTTTTCTTTTCTTTTTTTCCAGGAAAAGCTGAAAAACGCGTGCGTGCGCACGTGCGCGCCCGACTTTGTACTATCGATATAGGGATGAGAAATGGAGAGAATTGCGCGCATAACGGGAAAGGGGGGAGGGTCGTCGAAAGATGTCGGCAACCTTTTGATAATGATTGTAGAGTTCGGGTAGGAGCTGGAAAGCCCATGCCGATGGAGATTGCATTGTCTGTGCGTTGCGAGCGACGGATACGAAGGTGGCAGGGCCAGTGTTGCCATCCATCACATTTCCGCTAACATTGTTGTTTTTCGAGTTGCTTGATCCAGGGAAAGTAGTACCGTTGCTGCTGAAACTGCTGCTATTGTTGCTGCTACTACCGCTACTGTTGCTGCCGTTGATGCTACCGCTGTTGACAATGCCGCCGCCGCCGCTGTTGCTTGTGCTGCTGCTGCTGCTGCTGCTGCTGCTGCTGCTGCTGCTGCTGCTGCTGCTGGTGCTGGTGCTGGTGCTGGTGCTGGTGCTGGTGCTGGTGCTGGTGCTGCTGCCGGTGCTGCTGCTGGTGCTGCCGGAGCTCGGAAATGTGCCGATTCTTCCATTACCGACGTCTTCGATTTTTACCGAGTGTTGTCTCGTCGACGTTTCCCATCTCTTTAACCCACGCAGAAACTCCTTCTGCAGGGCGCTGTTGACGCCAAGGAACTAACGGACGAGGCGAGCGTGAAACATCGACACACAGATATTCATACTGAAATCGTGCTGGTGATTCGGTACGATGACGATTCGTCATACACAGGTATACACCCAATGATTCATACGCGGTCGCGATCTCGCGGCAATTTTTTAACCGCGTAACTATTCATTCTATCATTCTATCATTCTTTTTACCTACTCCTATCGCCGTCTGTCTCTCCTTCCCTTGGTCTCTTTTGCCGCGATAGAACCTTGGTGACACGAACATTTACCGTAACGGAGGAAAAAAAGTGCAGAGAGGGAGAGCGTGTGAGGAGGGGTAAAGGAAGGATCGATGGTAGAAAGAGCAAGAGAAAAAGAAAAAAGAGAGAGAGAAAGAGAGAGAGAGAGAGAGAGAGAGAGAGAGAGAGAGAGAGAGAGAGAGAGAGAGAGAGAGGGGAGAGGGGAGAGAGATCGATCCATAGGACGAAACGCGTATGAAACTGGATCGTAACGAATCGCAAAGACCGAAAGTGGACGGTCGACTACGAAACGGAGATCGAAACGGTGATCGAAACGGAATCGGCAAACTGTACACGCTACGTATATGTACGTATATACTACATGTATTCTGTCAGGGAAGGAGCTATCGAATTCGCGCACCGAACGCGTGGTAAAGCGATTAGAGCGGTTGGAGCGGTTGGAGCGATTAAAACGATTAGAATGTTTAGAGGCATTAGAACGATTAAAAACGATCAGGGCGATCGAAGCGATTGGAGCGATTAGTACGATTCGGCGCGAGTTTCTCACCTTTCGACTAAAGTCGGCAAAATAATTGTAGGTTTTGAGATAGGTGCCCAAGGATAGGACGTTGCATCTTTTGCAGCTATGTTTACAGGTACGTTCCATCAGACTGAGAACGTGCAGAAAATCTTCGGCAACGTAATGATCTTCTTCGAGGAAAAGGATCATGCCGGTATGGTTCCTGGTGATGGACAATTGATCGAACACGTGATTCGCTTTCCACCACCAATGATGTTTCGTCTGCGTAAACTTGGCCTCTCTGTAGTGTCCATAGAGGTCCGGATGATCGGCGTTGATGCAACCGAGATTCAGAGCTCTGAGACGGGTTGCGAGTACGCGCACACCCGTGGCGTAGGCGACGCGGTCGATCGGCAACAGGAGGTGCAAGAAGAAGAAGAATAAGAAGAAGAAGAAGAAGAAGAAGAAGAAGAAGAAAAATAGCGAGGAGGAAGAAGAAAAGTGGATGGAAAGGAAGAAAGGGAAGAGAAAGAAAAGGGAGTGGACGGAACTGGAAATGTGGGAAATGGGGAAAACGGCGCGAATGGCAGTCGCGATGGCAAATAAATCGAGAGGACTATACTCACTGTTCTTTGCGTATATTTCGAGGACAATCGTTGGAGTCTTCGCCTGGGAAACTTCGAGGATGAGTCTGTATGCTATGCGGATAAAATATTTGCATGACGCGACAAAAGTCGACGCTTTGGACGAGATAGTTGATGTCCGGATGCCAAACGTCGTGACTGAAGACCAGAAGCGTTTGCTCGATTCCTTTCGCTTGGGCCAACGAGACTATCAAATGTCTGAGGTAGGTGAGTCGCGTATGCACCTGAATCACTATGACGGGAGCGTCGGTAGCCAACGGGCCGAAAGACTCTTCGTTGTACACTTTTTGCTCGGCATTATCTATGTTACGTCGAATCTCCGCTATTTCCAACTCGGTCAAAGCTTCGGTGCTTCCATTGGTTAACGTCGAGGAAGAACCGTTCCGACGATCTTTCAGAAACCTGGAAGGAATAACTTTGTTCTTTTTTTCCCTTCCACTCCTTTCTCTTCTTCGCCTCCTCATCCACCTCCTCCTCCTCCTCCTTCCCTTTCTTTCCTTTCCTTTTTCACCTCCGTTTCGTTCTTACGAACGCACACGACACGAGGTGACGTCGGAAGGACACGTTTTCTACCAGATCCGATTTACCTATGTAACTCTTGCGGTACAAGGGCGAACAGCGTCTCGTTCGACGAGGCTTGTCCAGTGGAGTTTCGACCGGTCAAGCTGACCACGTGAAGTTGAAGCCACAGGAACGTTGCCAGGAAAACGAAGACGAGCGTCTTCAGGAAATTTCCGCGAACCGATCTGACCGTTCCCAGAAACGCAACACCTGCAAAACGTTTCACCGTCTAAGTTTTAACAAATGCCATATATATATATATATTTCCTAATCTCGCTGTTAACTAAACCAAATAGCATTATACGCTAGCTTTCTTTTTCTCTTCTACTTCCACGTAGTAGAGTAACAACAACAGCAGTAGCAGCGACAGCAACAACAAAAGCAGCAGCAGCGACAACAACAACAACAACAACAACAACAACAACAACGACGACGACGACGACGACGACGACGACGACGACGACGACGACGACGACAACGACGACGACGTCGAACGAGCTACGAACGAGTTTCAACGTTGTGGCTTACCTCTCATTCTGGCATTTTCACGCGTCCGTTCTGAAAGAGAAGCAAAGATAGAATTGATCAGTGGAATGCGTATGCCTTGGATACAATGCTAATGATAATTGTGAATCACGCGTCGTTTATCACCGTGACGGATTACAGTGGAGGGTATTTTAATTCTAATTAAGGAGGGTAAGAAAAATTGCACCGTTCGAAGGGACACGTTTTACGCGTTGCATTTATTCTTTGCCTTTCAACGCTGTCACGGATTACGCTGAAGACGTATCGTTACGTTGATCTAGGACATTCGTAGCGACATACACCGACATCGATGCAACAATTGACTAGGATCGACGTAAAGAACTTTGAGACGTCTTACCTCTTGTCGGAGAAAAGGCGCAACAGACGATGGTCCCTCATTTCGATGAAATCTACGAGAGAAAAGAAAAGAATACGAGAATCGGTGAGAAGGAACGTGTCTTCGGTATTTCGTCGCAGTGGGAAAGGGAAAGAAGCGAGTGAAAAAGACTGGCGTTTAGGGGGGCGTTTCAGAGGCGTCTACGACTGGCATTCGAATCTCGGTTGTTATCGGTTACTCGAAATCGGAGTGTAATTTTTTTCTTTGCAGCTATAGAGTAGGCTGTTTTCTCGTTACTAGTCTGGATACTGGACGATTCGTATCGATGGAGTAGAGGAAATGTTAACGGAGGAATAAGAACGGAAGAGAATTATTCGCGACGACGATGACGGCGACGACAGCGACGACGGTCACGACCACGACGATCACGATCATTTACGATCGATTGTTCGATGCTATTGCTTCTTTTCCTTTCGCCTTTCGCCTTTTGCGGATGCTGGTATTTCGGTTTGTTTCGAAGGATTGCGAGCGGTTCGGCTATCCTTTTATCGAAGAGCAACGCAAGCTACGCAGCAGTTTCGAAAAGAACGCGTTTCGAACAGGTCCACTTTCATTTCTTTCAGTCGTTTTTTCTTCTTTTCATAGCGGCGTGCACGAAAGACGATTCGCTTCGGCGTTAACTTATTTTTAGTATGGCACGCGGCAGACTCGTAGAAAGTTGGAAGGGGAAAGCGAAGAAGGAAGTGGAGAAGGAGAAGAAGAAACGGCGGAGGAAGAGGAAGAGAAGGTACGGATTAGCGGTAGTGGGATTAACGAGGTACTACGATAGCGATGGAAAAGATAGGAAATGTCTGGCAGCGGCTTACGCGATCGACCTTGATCGCCGATTGTCGTGGATCGTCGTCTAATCGTTGCGACGCGTCGCGTCGCAGTTTTGTCGTCTTCTTCCTCTTTGCTTCTATTATCCTCCTATTACGTTCCATGGTCGTTGGTACGCTGGTAATTTTTGCCGCGCAAATATGCAGAAAGGAAGAAACGCAAGGTACATACTTGCACGCGTACTTACGCATAGGTACGAACGTGGGGACAAAACGATGCGTAGGATTGGAATTAGTAGATTATTAGTCGATCGGTTGAGCGGAATCTTTCACAGTCGCGCGTTTCACACTTTTTCCGTTTCGTTGCGATCGAAAGTCTGCGAACGCGAATAAAGAGATAGAAAGACCGATAACGAAGGAAGACTCAACCACGGCGACCGCGTCTTTCTCTCTAGGGATAGCGAGTGGTTTTCCACGGATGAGCATCGAGTGGCTCGATATCCCATTTTGCTTGGTGCCCAGCCAATGTAGGTCAGCTGAGTTGGCTGGTTGACGCGAAACAATGCGGACATCCGTGAGCAAGTTAACCGCGATATCCTCATCTTACGAAGCAGAGGAATGGGGCAAGAGGAGAAAAGGGAAGCGCGACGGGCTACTCGACACGGAAGAAGCAACGCGAGCAACGATAAAACGCTCCGACCTTCCCCCGTTTCCTTTTTGCCACTTTGTCACACAGCTTCGATCGCATCTTTCTCTTCGTCCCGATCTCTCTCTCTCTCTCTCTCTCTCTCTCTGGCATGCTTCGTCTCTCGTACCTTCGCCTTCGCTTTCGCCTTTGCCGCCTTTCTTCTCGTTCTCACTCTCGTCCTCCCTCTCTATTCTTCGTTCTTCTTTTTGCCATTGCTCGCTTTACGTCCATATACTCTCGCGTTCTCATCTTTTTAGATGGAAATTTCGAACTGAAGCTCGAAACTTTATGCGCCATCGACACTTTCAGACTCGAGACTCTTTCCAGTCGTTTCTCACGCCGTATTTTTTCCTTTCTTTTCTCTTTTCAAACCAGCTAATAACGCGCCAGCGAATCGAGCGTGCTCGCTGCCACTGGCATTACCCCGGCTGATACTGGCGGGTTACTCGCGAATAGAAAACCGCGAGCGTGTAACCATCGTAACGACCAGAACCAGTGGTTAACGAAAGCGTTCGCGATCCCGCGTTACGCGTCGTGTTTCAGCTAATTCGTTTGACGCGTAGATGCAAACGACTGGACGGACGACTCTCGCGAGTCGGTCACGCATCGGTTTCAAGGTAAACCGGCAAATTCTATTTCTCGCGTCGTCTCGTGCGGTTTCTTCGCTATCGTCGTTACATACGGACAAAGGGGAAGGGGATGAGAATACATACGTATAAAGCGCGCGCGCGCGCGGGCGCGCGAGAGAGAGAGAGAGAGAGAGAGAGAGAAGAAGGTCGAGACGTCAATGCGTATAATGGAAAAGGAGCGTTTCGAGGCGAGGAGTGGATCGAAAGTCGACAAACGAAAAGTGGAAAACGCGACGAACGATGTAGAAAACATAGTGGAATGGCGAGATGGAGAATGTGGTCGCGTACGCGTAGGAAAAGAAAACGAGGAGAGAAGGAGAGGGAGAGGGTGAGGGAGAGGGAGAGAGAAAAGCTTAGGGGTTGCGTAAAATATCGATCAGGCAGGTAGGTCCGGGACAAAAGCTCGGGCTGTGGCGAGACGAGCTCGAGGTCGGCAGCCATGGTTTTAAAAAGGAGAAACATCGATATTTCGACGACGCTTAGGCTTATCGACCACGCAATTACCCGTTCGGCTTTTGATTAGTTTTATCTTCAACTTACGTAGGTCCAACGTTCCGGAGGTTTCGTCGGCAACTTTGGCGTATCGATGTCACGATCGCGCGTTATTTCCAACCAATCACGTATCCACGAACGCGTCGAGGTAGTAGATCGCGCGAAATACGGAAGGAACGAAGCAACGACGATTCATCGTGATCCGTTTCTGAATTACGTTTGATTCGACGATGCACGGCTCTCCTTTCCTACGTTTCCGTCCGTCTGTCCTTCCTTCCGCCCTTGCTCCTTTCCTTTCTTACTTCCTTGCTTGCTTCCTTTCCTTCTGCGCGACGATTGCTGCTCACCGTTCGCGCGACTTTGGCTGGGTACTGCGATCGCGACACGGCTTCCTAGAACAGCAGAACGAACGCGCGACCGCGCGATCGCGACCCCACCCACCCTTCCTTGCTTTTCCTTTCCTTTTCGTCTCCACCACCGCTTTCTACGTTGCTCCGGTTCCACGCGGCTATGTTCACACGGGGGTGTAATTTCTGCCGAGAGTCGATCGATCTTACCATCCCTCCTGTCCTGCCATCCCTCGTCGGAAAGCAACGTCGTTGTTCCAGCATCGCTTGGACACTTGTCCGTCGGTGTCTGCGTCGATAACTACGATGCAGCTCGTTATCGTCCCTCCGTGGGTAATCGGTTCGCGTATTCGGTCCTCGCGGGGTCGCCACGCGACGCGTCCAACCAACAATCGCCATCGCGAAAAGTCCCTCGCAAACCTTTCTCCGCAGTTTCAACCCGCGTTTCTCCAATATCCCATTTGTCTATATATTACCCATACGTGCGATTGGATACGTATCGTAAGCGGATAGACGAAGGGGTACGTTCCATCTGAATCTCTAAGTTACTTTTCAACGATGCTTTATTAACCGGTATCGATACATACGGCCGATTCTCGAGCATTTTTTTATAACGATACTGGCTTTTACCTGGTCGCGGGTGGGCCAGGTCATTGTCCCCGCCGATAGTTGCAGTTATTTTTCCTACGATATATATACGTATATGGTTTATACCGTACGTGGGCATTGCATACGCAGACGTATTCGAAACACCGATATGCGTAATAAGACAACCGTCGAATCGAACGATCGACAAACATTGGTGTGAACGCGTAGACCAACGATGCGAATAACGCTTCGTTGTCTTCGGTGCTCGATAGTTGCTTCTTTACGACCTCTCTCTCTCTCTCTCTCTCTCTCTCTCTCTCTCTCTCTCTCTCTCTCTCTCTCTCTCCCCCTCCCTCCCTCTCTCTTTTCGCTTGGATGACGAAAACGGTATCGTAAATTGTTCTTGCATGCATACGCGATCTCGCGTGTTCGCTTCGCGCGAAATTTTCTTCCCACGCGATAGGAAACGTTTCTCCGAGTCGGAAAACTTTGACCCTTTACTTTCTCCTAATAATTTATCGTAATAATAGATAACGTCCAGTGTCGGAATATCGTATACCCCTGTCCCCGTCGCGACTGTTCGTTTTACCATTTGTTCGTTTACATGTAATTCGCGAACGCGACTTGCGCGTTCCCACGCGTCCTATTCATGTATTGCGTTTCGTCCATGCCACGCAAAAGTAAGAAAGCACGAGGGAAGGAGAAAGCAGAGTAGGAGCGTGATAGGAGAACGCGGTTGGCAGACCGAGGGAGAGGTAATAGAAAGACCGCGCGAATAGTCGCGTGACAGGGGAGTGTGGAAAATTTTCGTCGAGGTTAACGTTCAAAGTTCTCCAGCCGCTAGCCAAGCATGAACGGCCAAGACAAAAGCAAAGACGAATTCGACGCGGCGATCCGTTTGAATTTATTCGGCTTGGAACTGTCCGGTATAATTGCGCGCGAGAAACGTTTCACCGGTAAAGATATCTTCGCGACGATCGCATTCGTTTCTCTCCTCATCGTCTGTATTTCCTACTTTTATAAATTGGCCACGAATATCTCCGATTCGAGCATCGTTTTTGAATCGCTCTCGATGATCTTTCCGATGCTATGTGGCCTAATACGGTTTATCATACTGCTATGGACTCGCGGCACCTGTCGAACCATGTTGCACCTTTGCCAGTCTTTCTGGTCCATCTTGAAGCCGGACGAGAAGAAGCTCGTGCAAAATTACACCAACAAGAGCAAACAATTGATTCGATGTTACCTGGCTAGCTGTATCTTCACTATAACCTGTTACATCGTCCTGGTGTGGTTCGATTCCACCGTGTTAGATCGATCCGGCTATATTAAATACGCGATATTTATTTCTGATATCGTCAACCGCACAGGCAGGCCTTAATGTTTCCACACCGATCGCCAAACCGCCTCTTTCGCCAACCACGGATAATCGACGACGTTTGCCATACTTCACCGTTATTGACATACAAGAAACACCGTGGTACGAGATGGCCTACGTCTTTCAGATCGTTATCATGATGAACGTCACTTGCACTTTCGTCACCATAGACACAATCGGCCCTATGTTCATTTTCGTCACCTGTGGCTACTTGGAGACGATTCGACGCCGAATCGAAAGTTTCCGCTTCTTCGATCAACGATCCTTTGCCTTTAGCGCCGCGGCAACAACCTTCGAGCTGGAATATACGAAAGACTTACGAACATGCGTAATTTGTCATAGGTTACTGCTCGAGTAAGTGTGTCGTTCCTATTATTCCTAGCAAGGAGAGTGCGTCCTTCGGATCACCGACTTGGTTGAAACTTTGCAGCTTTCTAGGTATCCTCGTGCAGTTTGAAAAAATATATCATTATAGCGGTAATTACTCGATAATTTTTCAGATATTTTCGATTAAAGTGTTTTTAATTACGTTTTTAATTACAAATTTATTTCCAGTCTTTCGCAAACGAAGGCGTGGCGCAACGCTGGTGTGGTCGAAAGTTTCTATGCTGTGAAGGATCGGGGTTCGATTCCCCGTGCATAGCTCTTTTTTTTTCGTAGCTTTTTCAATCTATTTTTTATTTTTTCTACATTTTTCCGTATATAAAAGCATTGTAAATAAAGAATTGTAAATAAAATTTCTTAATAAAAAGATTTATTTTTTACGCTTTCTTAGGCAAGTATTTATTTATTACAAAATAATAAGAATATTATGCAAGAAAAACACTTTTCCATAGCAATGTTATTCAATACAGGAAATACGAAACCTATCGCTCATGTAAGTATTAATTATTAAATTAAACATTGTATAAGAACGTTGTCTATAATTGCAACTTTACTGTGCAGCTACAAATGTTCATGAATTAATTGGAAAAACTTGGAAATTTATTTATTTTTCTACTGCCGAATTGATTTTATAAGAAGTGTTGGGAGCACATAACCAGAAGAGGTATCGAGTTGGAATAAAAATTTTACCGCCTGGGATCAGCGCCATCTATGATCTGGGCTCAAAAATCCAGAAAGTAATAGGAATATAGAATAGGCCAGGAGGTGGTCGAAGACACTTGTCACGTGACAGTCGAGGACAGAGAGGGGATAGAAAAGGATAGAATGGCTCCGACAGTGAAAAATTAATAAAACCTTCCGTGAAAATATTTATTACTAGACGAAACTGGAAGCAAAATGTGATGAAAAGTTATATGAGAAGATTCGCAAGAACATTGTCTTTCTAACGAGTGCATAAAGTTTCATAAATTAATTTCGTAGAGGATAGTAATTAATGAAAAACCAATGGCGTCTTCGACAATTTTCGACAATAATTCAAAGATTTCGTAGAATAATTATTAATAATTAATTAATTAGGGACAAATTTCTATGGAAAAATATATTGGAAAGTTCGTGAAGGATCTGGCTTTACGATGCAATTATAAAAGTTCATAAATTAATCACAGATATTGAGTAATTAGTGAATTTTCTACTGCCGATTTGATTTATTAAAATATATTCGGAGCACATAACCAGAGTTAGTAAACTGGCATCAGAGCCATCTTTGTTCTCGTTGCGGAACCCGAGCTTCGACTATAAAATCATAGATGCCTCTGATGTCAGCTTACTAACTCTGGTTATGTTCTCCGAATATATTTTAATAAATCAAATCGGCAGTAGAAAATTCACTAATTACTCAATATCTGTGATTAATTTATGAACTTTTATAATTGCATCGTAAAGCCAGATCCTTCACGAACTTTCCAATATATTTTTCCATAGAAATTTGTCCCTAATTAATTAATTATTAATAATTATTCTACGAAATCTTTGAATTATTGTCGAAAATTGTCGAAGACGCCATTGGTTTTTCATTAATTACTATCCTCTACGAAATTAATTTATGAAACTTTATGCACTCGTTAGAAAGACAATGTTCTTGCGAATCTTCTCATATAACTTTTCATCACATTTTGCTTCTAGTTTCGTTTAGTATTAAATAGTTTCACGGAAGATCGTGATGGTCGTCGTTACGAAATCGTGGACACCATCAAACAATAATTAATAATTAACAATTTAGAGTTCAATTCTGTACGAAAATTACGTAAGAATGTTGCCTAAAGTTGCAGCTTTGCAACGAAATTAGAAAAGTTCATAAATTAATTACGGAAATTGAGTAATTTATTAATTTTTCACTGTCGGAGCCATTCTATCCTTTTCTATCCCCTCTCTGTCCTCGACTGTCACGTGACAAGTGTCTTCGACCACCTCCTGGCCTATTCTATATTCCTATTACTTTCTGGATTTTTGAGCCCAGATCATAGATGGCGCTGATCCCAGGCGGTAAAATTTTTATTCCAACTCGATACCTCTTCTGGTTATGTGCTCCCAACACTTCTTATAAAATCAATTCGGCAGTAGAAAAATAAATAAATTTCCAAGTTTTTCCAATTAATTCATGAACATTTGTAGCTGCACAGTAAAGTTGCAATTATAGACAACGTTCTTATACAATGTTTAATTTAATAATTAATACTTACATGAGCGATAGGTTTCGTATTTCCTGTATTGAATAACATTGCTATGGAAAAGTGTTTTTCTTGTATAATATTCTTATTATTTTGTAATAAATAAATACTTGCCTAAGAAAGCGTAAAAAATAAATCTTTTTATTAAGAAATTTTATTTACAATTCTTTATTTACAATGCTTTTATATACGGAAAAATGTAGAAAAAATAAAAAATAGATTGAAAAAGCTACGAAAAAAAAAGAGCTATGCACGGGGAATCGAACCCCGATCCTTCACAGCATAGAAACTTTCGACCACACCAGCGTTGCGCCACGCCTTCGTTTGCGAAAGACTGGAAATAAATTTGTAATTAAAAACGTAATTAAAAACACTTTAATCGAAAATATCTGAAAAATTATCGAGTAATTACCGCTATAATGATATATTTTTTCAAACTGCACGAGGATACCTAGAAAGCTGCAAAGTTTGAATCAAGTCGGTGACCCTAAGGACTTACATTCTCCTTGTAAACCCTTTTTCGTCGACCGCGTATACCTCAAATTACGCTTCTTTTTCTCTTCTCTTTATCTTTCAGATTCTGCCAGACCATCGAACGTTTTACCAACTTCATATTTCTCATACAATTACTCGGCAGCACGTACAACATATCCTTGATCGGTTTTAAATTGTTCGAGGTATGTATCCTTTTTCTTTCTTTTCTTCTCTTTTTAAACCACGCGGTACCGTTGCGAATTTCACGGATACGAACAGAACAGCCCTGACAAGATTAAATACGTCACGCAACTGCTGCTCTTTATGACTCAACTGTTACTCTGCAATTGGCCCGCGGATGTCCTTTCGTCCAAGGTATGCGAAATCGTATCGATCAACGGATTCTTCATTTTCCTCGACGTTCTTCTTCCCCCTCCTTTCGTTGCTTTTCCTCTTTTCTTTTTTCTTTTCCTTTTTTAGAGCGAAGATATTGCCAGTGCCGCCTATTCGATCCCGTGGTATCGGTATCCTTACAATGCCAAGATATTGACCAGTATGCTTATCATAAGGAGTCAAAGACCGGTTCGCCTGACAGCTGGGAAATTCGTTCAGCTTTCCCTGGAGACGTTTGCCTCTGTACGTCTCTCTCTCTCTCTCTCTCTCTCTCTCTCTCTCTCTCTCTCTCTGTGCCTCTTTACTATTACTGTACCGTACCGTTTTCGATTCTCCGTGGTTTCCTTTTCCAGATGATATCCGCGGCTGTTTCGTTCTTCACCATGATTCGAGGTATAAACTGAGGATGTTGGCGCAAACGAACGAACCACGTAGATAATTTGTTGGTTGGTCCATTGAATCAATGAGAACCGTGTATCGATGTTTCAAATATGCGTGCACGGGTAATAGAATATAAGCTAAAACTGGAACTATACGTTGAAATAGAAGTCTAGTTTGAAATTTCTTTCGCGTTTGTTTGGCGGATGGAGGTGGAACGAGAGCGAGGTTGAGTGTAGCGTAAAGGAAAAAAGGGGAAAGCGGGAAAGACGAGAATAATGGAGGCAAAGTCGCGTGGTGGTTGGAATAAGAGAAAAAAGGAGAGGAGATGGGAGAAAGGGTTTCGATGTAATCGATCGTTGGAGTTAAAACGTTTCACGCGTTCCATGCGAAACGTTTCGATTCGTGGCAGGACGAATGTTCGTAAGAGGAGAAAGAAAAGTTTGCGCCAGTCTTGCTGTTGAGAGATAGATGATAGAATGCGCGATAGATAGGTAGGATGTACGATTTGGTCGGTTTATCCGAGGAAAGTTCTACGCCATCTATCCATCGTTGGCCGTTTCACGCGATCGAACAAACACGCGCTTTTCCCGATATTAGCCAAAAGAAAGAAAACCACGTTTCCATTCGTCGACGGTAGTTGCCGAAGCTGCGTCCGAGAAACGCTATTAGCCTCCCTATCGATCATCACGTCTCTCTGTCCATTCGCTACTTTTCCGACTCGTCGGCGTTGCTCGAGGTACGTAGTAGTGACATCTTCGAGAGGTCGTTACGCCGAGTTACGTCTCAGTTTCGCGTATATACGTATACATATACATATACATATACGTGTATTATAGATATAGAAAAAGGCGAGAGCCGAGAGGTAAAAGGAAAGAGAGAGCCTATAAATGGGTGGATGACGAATGTCGGGGCATACGCCGTATCCTTCGACAATTACCGGTTAAGTAAGTTTTTGTGTAATCCCGCGATATCCGGGATATCGTACCGCGGTATTATCCAGGCATCGTTCTTACGATTACTGTCAGCTTGGTGTTTCGACTCTCGAATCTTTCCAATCGGGTCGAGTTATTTTTCCCAGCGAATCAGAAGAAGGCAAGGAAAGGCGGGAGAGGAAAAGCGAGAGAGAGAGAGTGATAAGAGATGGACCGAAGCGTAAGAGGCAATCTATGGAGAATGCGATCGCTGGTACTCTGCGCGTGCTGTTATATCGTTGCTGCTGCCGTCGTCGTCGTCGTCGTCGTGGTCGTCGTCGTGGTCGTCGTCGTGGTCGTCGTCGTGGTCGCTGCCAACGTCTCTGCCGCGATCAGTTCTCCTTCTCGAATTAATTACGCAGGAGATAGGAATAGCGAGATAGGGAAGCGTCTGTCGCGGACAGGCTCTCTATCTCTTTCTAGTTCGGAGTTGGCGAATATGTTTGGTCGGCGTTTCTCAACGGCGCGATCGGGCGTAAAACGTAGTGGAAAGGCAGCGGAAAGGCAGCGGAAAAGCAGCGGAAAGGCAGCGGAAAGGCAGCGGAAAGGTAAAGGAGAGGAATGGGAATGGCAGGAAAAGCAGCCGGGAAATGGAAGGAGGAGATTGGCAGGGAGCGAAAGCGTGCCGGTTTAGCAACAAGTTGCAGCTGGTGCGCGTTTTCCCTAGAGTTTCCTAAAATCAACAAGTGAACTCGCTTTCCTCGCTCGGAATTTCTATATCGCTTTCTCGTTTGGCTCCACAGGTGGTAACCGAAGGCATCGTTTGCACGGTAGGTACACGCCAGTGGAGCGTGTCTCGCGGTTTAATCGTTGCATCGTACTACACGTCTTTCGCCACTCTGCTTACGACTGTTGGCGAAATCCAGCCGGAATCTTTCCACGGTTCGTCCTGCGCGCATTCCTTGATCGATCGCATCTTTTCTCCAGTCGCGCGCGTATATAGCTAACGGGTGAAAAAAGGGCCGAAGACGCGGTTTCTGGAACGCGATGAAAGCCGGTTTAATAAAGCGGCGCCGGTTCCAACGCGTTCGCGTATCGAGAATTCTACGAACGCTTCGCGTTCCATTCGACCTCGGGTCGCATACCGTTCGTCCACTACTACCTATACTACCCATAGTATTTCTCCGTCACCCTTCTTACATCTTAATCTTAATAGCGTTCCCACCACGCATATGCCTCGCCTTCTGCTCCCTTCCGTTCTTTTCCCCCTTTCGCACCCATTTTCGCCGCCACCGGCTTCGTTTCTTCGCTGAATTTTCCACCGATTCCTTTCTCCCTCATCCCCCGCCGGACGGTCATTTTATCCGGTAGATCTCGAAGCAGCACGACACAGCGCCAAGTGGAATCGGATCGCGAACGATCCGCGTCCGACTACGTGGCGGCACAGGGGAGCAAGAAGAAGGAGGAGAAGAAAAAGGAAAAGGTAGAGGTAGGAAATGCGTGTAACGTGCGTGTAACGTATGGTCGGAGAAAGGAAGGAGGGAAGGAAGGAAGGAAGGAAGGAAGGAAGGAAGAAAAAAGGAGTGGAGGGAAAGCGAAGAAAGTGGGGAATAGTAGGGATGAATGGGGCGCGCGGGTAGGGTGGTTGGTTGACTCGGACGCGAAGGGGAAGAGGGCGAAAAGAGAAGCGTTAAAGGGGCGGGAGCGAAGGAGAAGAGTGGGGGCTTCCGGAGGCGCTATGGACCATGCGCTTTGGAGTTTGCAACGAAAGGACTTTGGATCTTCGTGGATCGAGAAGAGAGAGAGGTGCGGACGGGTAAAGAAGTGGCAGAGGCGCGAACGTGGACGTGGTTGCGGACGCGAACGCGAACGCGAACGCGAACGCGAACGCGAACGCGAACGCGAACGCGGAACGCGAATGCGGACGACGGTGGGTAGGCAGAAAGTGCGACCGAGCCCCGAGTCGGAAAAATCGGGGTGAGATGCACCCTCGCCACCATCGTCGCTCTCAATCGGCCGCGACGCTTCCACCTGGAAGCACCGCTACTCCTCGCTAACCGGCTCGTCGTCGACATACTCCTCGTCATCGTCATCGTCGTCGACACCGACATCGACATCGCCGTTCACCAGCGATTGCATCCATTTCGACCAACCGAATATCCTGCTTTTTCTTCGTTCCCACGTCGTTCGTTCGTGCGTTCGTGCGTTCGTGCGTTCGTGCGTTCGTTCGTTCGTTCGATCGACTTTGCCGTACGTTCATCCACTCGCAACATAGCCATAGGTAAGAAATCTTAATCTATCTCTCTCTTTTCTTCCCCATATTTACTTTCCCCTCTATTTACTTATCCCTTGGTCAAATAATCGCCTTTCACCGTTCACGGATTTTATATTAGCTCGAGGGTCGAGACCGACACGCGTCTCGCGGTACAATTTTCTTCGTGTATTAACCGAAAGTGGAAACGAAACGAGAACGGTAAAGTGGCGATCGCGACTCGGGCTGGTCGATGAAACGGAAGAGTGAGAAAGAAAGGTCGGAGCAAATTTTTCGATTCGCTCGATCGTCGTCGACGCCCTTCTTTCGCATTTATTCTTCCATCCCGTTCCAGACGAGAGGAAATTCCTTTTTACCCCACCCTTATCCTACTACCTCCTTTCGTTTCGTTTTCCTTCAAATTTTCCTTCCTCTCGTTTCGCTTGCCCTCGGTTACTTTACAATGCGTATATACTTTTTTAATCACGAATCGTCGCGGTCGAGTTTAAAGCTCGATTTCGTTTCACGCTCCAGGCTGTTGTACCCTCGCTCGCTCTCTCTCTCTCTCTCTCTCTCTCTCTCTCTCTCTCTCATTTCCGCGTGTCGTTTGCAGACATTTCGCTTTGGATTTTACTACGCGCGACTACTGTCATCGACTCGAAATCGTCGTGGTTGCGTCGTCGCGTTGGGTTTTCGCGGTTGGTCAAAGGACGGAACGAAAACGGTGGAAAAGGATTTCTCCACAGGGTTTTCCCGGCGTATCGAACGTATGTACGATTAAACTCGTTTGGTTGCCCTTTCCGTAATCGCGTGGTAATGGAAAAGTAGACGGAAAGTAGGCGAAAAGTTGGCGGAAGGTATCTCTTCGATAATGGTAGGGAAGAAAAACGGTTTCCGGTATCAAGCTCGCGAAGTTAATAGAGCGATCGGTAACAAGGTTATAAAGCAATCTGCATAACCCTGCTTGGTACTTTGCCCGAGCTCTACAGGCTTGTCCCATAGCACTGCGAGCGGTCTCGTAATTACCAGGTATAATGCGATTACCCGATCGCCAGACCCGGTAACCGAGAAGGCAACTTCTCCCTCCAACTCGCTTTTCCTTTCTACCTTTCTATCCTTATTTCCATTTCCCGCTAACTCCTTCCTGCCTTCGTTTCTTCGTTCCTTCGTTCCTTCCTTTTTACAATTTCGAGCTTTTACTTTACCGATTATAAACTCGTCTCCGAGTTTGTATCGATCCAAGAGGCGCAACGGTCGATAGGGGAATGGAAAGATGGCGAGAAGACCGGGGGTGAGTTGGCGATATGTAGCCGAGAATCTCGTAAATTCGTTTAAACCACGTCGCAGGCGTAATTTTATTTCGCGCTCCTGTTTGTATTCCCTCGTATCCGTATTGGCGACAGACGCGTTTCCGTTTCCGCTTCCGCTTCCGCTTCCGCGTCTCTCCCTCTCCTTGCCGCCCCTTTTTCATCGCCTCTATCATCGCCTCTATCATCGCGGGGTTTGTCTCGAATAGCAAAGTTTCTGCTCCTTCTCCTTCTTCGAGTTCACTGGTTTGAATAATCGCACCGCTCGCTATCGTCGCACCGTTGAACACGATCGTCGTTCCCTCCTCTCCTCTCCTCTCCTCTCCTCTCATCTCCTCTCTCTCCTCCTTCGTCGTGTATAAACATTCCCGAGACGATGACATTTGTATCTCGGTGTTTGCCGTTTACCCGACGGTAACGGAGAACCGTGTAAACGTGGAATGATCCGCGTGTAGACCGAGTTACCATCGTCTCTCGTTAACAACGTTATCGTTGTACGGCGTTTCTCGTGCGCGATATACTTTTCTACGCGAGTACTACGTTATAGCACGGTTGGAAAGAGAAAGAAAGTGGGAGAGAAATAAAGTTTGCATAGAGACGTTGGATAATCCGTAGAGTTTTCGTGGTACGACGAAGCGGTTCGAAGCGAAGAATAGGAAAACCGGAGAGAAAGGTAAGCGGCGCAAAGGGGAAAAAGGGAGGGACGAATAAGAAAAGGTGGGCTGTTTGCGAGAAGGAAGAAAATAAAGGAGAGATGGCTAAGAAGTTTGAAGCGACGACGAGAATCGATCGGTCGCCGGCTAATCGTTTTCTCGCACGGATTCCACTGGTCGGGACGCGAAGCAACAGTTTGCCCCTTCTGATATACGCGGGTCTCCTCGATATGCACTTTTCCTGCCGAATTTTCGCATCTCGCGCCATTGGATTTTCATCTGGATCCGATCGCGAGATCGCCGTAACGCTGTTGCTCGGTGAAAAGTCGATTGCGCGAAGGGGGGGGGGGGAGAGAGGGGGAGAGAGAGAGAGAGAGAGAGAGAGAGAGAGAGAGAGAGACGGATGGCGTGTGGGATTAATCGCGTGCACGTTTTCCACGGCAAACTCCAGCCAAGTGGCGTTATTAAGTTGTCTCGAAGATACGCGATCGCGAGCCATTCATTCGACGGAACCGTGCTATTCCGGTTTGGGTTAGGTCTGGCAGCGGTACTAATTGCTTCTCAAAGTGGAAACTAAGTTTATAGGAGAGGCGAGAGTTACCGCGACGCGCGCAAAGGGTTCTCCTCGCTTCTCGGAAATCGCAACTCGCGGAGAACTCTGTGGAGAACGTGGAGGAGTGATTTTCGTTATCGCGCTGGTCGAGGTTACCGTCACAGGCTATCATCGTTAGGGGCTATCACCGTTAGAGGCTACCACGGTTAGTTAGAGGCTACCGGTCGGAAAGGCGACGACTGGACGAGGACAATCGAGACGGTATAGAGAGACGCGGCGGTACGATCGTATGATAAATCGAGATACTCGAGAGACGGTCGACACGATTTTTCTATTAGCACGGCTCTTTCTTCGTGGTACGCGTACACGAACAGAGTTGGTATACCGAGTAGCTGCCCGGTGCGCGTTGCGCGTTGCTCGTATGAAAGCAGAAAATCAGTATAGGTATATAAGGACGATAGGTGTGTACAGTAGCGTGTAGACGTGGGCACCGAGACTGTTCGTGTGCGTGCGCGTGTTCGTGCGCTCGCGAGGGAAGGGAGCGGAGATGGACGGAACACAGAGGGTCCGGCGTCGATTAGGTTGGAATAGGAAGAGGGTGGTAGTGGAGTTCATAGGGAGGGTGAAAAAGGGTAGTGGAGTGGCGCGGAGGTGGCCGATATGGTGAAGGAGCAGCGTGATAACGCGTACGCGCGTTCATCGAATCGGGATAACGAGGTCGGACTCGAGTCTCGCTGGTTCCACGGTCACTTCATCAACGCGAAGCCAACTAAACTGTCAATCGCAAACCCACTACCGTGTCGAACCCTTTCGACAGCATCTAGATTCCTCGTCGATAACGCGTACTCCAAGCATCGATTCCAGAGGCATTCACGAGCGCCCAACGCTTGCACGCGATACACCTCTTCTCGAAAATTCCATTCGAACCACGAGTCCGATTAAACATCACCCGAACGGCCTCTGCCTTTCGAAAAGTCGGTTCTCCGTTTTCTATTAAATATCTCTCTCTCTCTCTCTCTCTCTCTCTCTCTCTCTCTCTCTCTCTCTCTCTCTCTCTGCCTATTGTATTCGTCGAAGGCGAAGCTTTTGGTCTGGAAAAGGACGAAAAAAGGGAGAAGGGAAAGGACGAGGGAAAGGACGAGGAAGAAGCGAAAGAGGTAAAAGGGAAAGCCGGTAAAGACCTTTCGTAGGTAGAGACGGAACTGCTCGCGGTCATTCTTCGTCGTAATTACCGAACAGATAAGAGAATGAAACACGACGAAAAGAACGAAAAGCAAAGTATGGGAGTCCACCACCAAAGTGGTAAGAGAAAAATCTTCTTCGGTTCTTTCCGAGAATAATGCACGCACCCAGGGGACCTGGCTTTCAGGAAAATGCTGATTGCTTCTCTCTCCACTGCTACCCCAACCCGAACCCCACCCCAAACCCTAACCTCCTTCTCCTTGCCCCGTGCTACCCTGCTTTCATCCCTCTGCCATCCCTCTGCAATCCACCACCATCTCCCGCCACGCCCCTCTATCGCTATCATCCCTGCACCACCACCGTTACCAACTCTCCGCTCCCATTTTTCCTTACCGATTCTTCTTTCTCCTTCTTTCTCCTTCTTTCTCCTTCTTTCTCCTTCTTTCTCCTTCTTTCTCCTTCTTTCTCCCTCTTTCTGCTTCTTTCTCCCTCGGTGGCACTCCCTTCTTCTTCGCTCGTTTTTCTTCGCCCTTCGTATCGCTCGACGATACAGGTCCGTCTACCGTCTTATCGGTATTTCGTTCGTCCATCGAACGGGCACCCGCGTACTTCGTATTATCCAATATCCCTACGGAAAGACATACGCTACGTACTTACTTACGTACGTATGCGAGCGTTGCACGAAATTTCGAATAGACCGGGCCAACGGATAGATCGAAAATTGGACCAACCTCTGCTCGAGTGGACCAGACGGATAAAAACGATCGACCGGTGGTCGCGTCGCTTCGGATGATGGAGAGACGTGTACGGTGCGGTGAAATAATCCAACGAGAGAGTGAAAGGAAGCTTATCTCGCGGAACCGATTCTCTCCGTTACGGGTTGGCCAGGGATACCATTTCGCCAGCTTTTCCGTCTTCTCCAACGCCGACCATCATCCCCCGTCTTCTTTCTATTTCCCCGACGCATTGCGCGAGTCCCTCTCTTTCGGGTAGTCTCGTAGAAAAAGTAGAGAAAAAATAGAAAAAGAGTGAAAGAGTGAAAGAGTGAAAGAAAGGAAAGAAGAGGAGGAAAAGGAAAGGAAAATAATAGAAAAATAAATGAAAGAAAAAGAAAATGGAGAAAAGGCGGCGTTTTAACGAGGTGTGACAAGGAGAGAAGTGGTAGGAATCGCGTTCCCGGCTACCGCTTTAGACGGCCTTAATGGTTTCCTATTCACGGGTAGCGTGCGAAAATTAGCCGAGCTGAAAGCATCGGGTAATCGAGTTATTACGAATAAAAGAGGAGAGGCGAGGGCATCGCCTGTGGAATAGTTGCGCCACGCGGTTCATGGGAGATACCGTTAAAAGCGACCAATTAATGCCGTTAATTCTATATAACCCAGGCATCGAACGATCCGCGTCCGATTCGTCGATGCTCGCGCGTTTTACGAAAGGATCGTTGCACGGCATCTACGGATAGACGCCCGAATCCGTTCAAATACCCCGTCCCAGCTCACCTCTATACCCTGCGCTACTATTTCCCTATCTCGCCGTCGCCATTTCCTCTTTTCTTTCCCTTTTCCTTTCTCCCCCTTCCCCTTTTGCCCCTCTTGTTCGCTTTGAAAAACGACGCGTCGAATTCGTTCTCTGATCGTGGCATATAGAATCGTTGCGGCTCTCTATACCCGATCAAAAGTGCTCGAGTCGAGTGCCGGAAGTTCGAATAGTCTACTATTTTTACCACTTTCTACGTTCTTCCCCAATTTCTTCCATTTTCCACCAGCAGTCCCCCCTTTCGCCGTGTAAATCGACCCCAACGGGGAATCTTCGAACAAAGAGGAAAAGGTCGCCTTTCGAGGAAACGCGTGTCGAACAATAGGAGATGGCGCGAATAAACGTGGCTAAAAGGACCATTGTTATCCACTGCACACCCGCAACCACATCCGGATTCGCTAATTAGTTTACTCCATCGACTTTTCCCCTCGACGCTATTACCACGCCACCACCGCTTCCTTCTCTTTACATCCGTCGCGCGCGTCTTTCCATCGTTTCCACTATCTTTCCATTCCATCTACCTTTCGCAGATTATCCGGTGAAAAAGAAGACACGAATCTCGGAATTAGGATGGGCGGCGGAGAATGGAGCGGCTGGTTACAACGATGTCGAGAATCGCGAAGATTGGTTCTCGTGATCGTGGCCATTGCTCTGCTCTTGGACAACATGCTTCTGACAACGGTTGGTAAGTAAAACGTTCATTCGCCAATCGATCTACTTCCATCTACTCGGTTCGAAGGTTTTTCTTCGGCGTTTCGCCCTTCCATCGATTCCGCGGGGACACCATTCTCGGTCCCCAAACCGAGCACTTGCAATCGGATACATCGCCCCCTGTGTCCCTGCGTTGGGTAGGAATCGATCGAGGTCCGACGATGGGCCCATAGTTGGCCATCGTAGAGTTTTTCGTTCAACGAGAAACGCCTACCACGTTTTCGGCTATCCAGCGGAAAGTATCGGGGAAAATGGATAAAGAACGTAGGAAACGTCAGCGAATGGTTACCAGGATTTTCTGCTTCTTTAGCTTTTCCTTTCCTCGGCCGATAACGGGCCGAGGTGAGGCTGGCTTTCTTTTATCGCGGACTCGGTGGATGTTTAATTCACGAGGCACATGTTTCTATGACCCTCGCACGATTCTGCGCGCAAATATACGCGAGGGGACGACTGACGACGGACGGCGTACGCCGTTCTGGCAATCCAGATAAGTGGTCATACATTTATGTAGCGTATACGAAACAGCTTCTCAGCCATTCTCACATGCGCGCTAACAAATCATGGAAACGCGCTTCAGACCCGATGAAACGATCGCGAACCTTTACCTTTGTCCTTTCAACCGCACCTCCTTCAACCCCGCTTTCCCATTTCCCATCTCCAAATTTTCTCTCCATCCGTTTACCCATCGTTTCGCATACGCGCCTTCTCCTACGATTTTCATCCCTTCGCACCCTTTCCTACCTTTCCGTCGTTTCGTCGGAAAATCGCTAAAAGCGAACAGAGATGGAAAGAAGGAGAAGAAGAAAAAGAAAAAATTATACGATCGTTCTCTCTCTCTGTTGGAGGTGCTGGGATTTGAACCCAGGACTTTCAGCATGCGAAGCAGACACTCTACCACTGAGTTACACCCCCGAGTTGTAACGTATAGACGCGAAACAACGTGTCGAGCTAAACAATTTTACGCTATTATTATATTATTATGGTGATACATTAAGCAACTATGCTTAATTCTTCAGGATGCTCATCGCGAACGTATACGAACGTGTGTTACAGTGCCCATTATACCGGAATTTCTGTACGATATCAAACATCCCAATGCAACCTTGAGCGAACATCTCGAAGGGGGTAGTGGTTCGCGTGCAACGACTTTCACTGGTATACAACCAACGAGTAGCGATATAATCGCGTCTATTAGCTCCGACGTAACCACCACGCCGAAATGTCCCTGTGCCCCGAGCAAATCCAACGATTCTCAATTGGAGTTTCTTTACGCGACCACATCCTCCCCGTCCAACATCGAGATCACCGGTATGCTCGGTAAGTCGAACAAGTTCTCCGCAATTTCTCTCTCTCTATTATTACTCTACCTTTGCCTGCTTTCGCTGGTTAATCACCAACGGATTTCCCTTTCTCTTGTCGCGCAGAGAGCACGAGCGTCGGTGATATTACCAACTCGGAAGCGGAGATGGGAGAAAAGGAACAACGACATCGCGAGTTACTGCAAGAAACGGTGGCCGTTGGAATAATGTTCGCTTCGAAGGCTTTCGTTCAATTGCTAGCAAATCCGATCGTCGGTCCTCTTACTCACAAGTAAGCGAATCCATCGCAGCCTCATCCGTCCATTACAATCCTTCTCCAATTTTCTCTCCCAATTTTCTAATTCCCCATTACACCGTTATTTTTATTTCTAGAATCGGTTATAGCATACCCATGTTCACTGGTTTCATCATCATGTTCATTTCCACGCTGATATTTGCCTTTGGACGAAGTTACGGCATCCTGTTCTTAGCGAGGGCGCTTCAAGGAATAGGCTCTTCGTGTTCCAGTGTATCGGGTAAGAGAGAAGCCGAGGAATGCCTGATCGGTTACTTATCGTATAACCGATTATTCGCGTCTGAGCGGCGGCGATTAGCAGAAATCGATCAGCAACGGGAATTCCGATCCAACGGAATTTCATCGATCGATCCTTCCGACGCTACGCGTAATTCCAGTCTACGTTTGTCGCAGGTATGGGCATGTTGGCCGAGAGGTACCAAGACGACAAGGAACGAGGAAACGCGATGGGTATCGCGCTCGGTGGTTTGGCCCTTGGTGTCCTCATCGGACCACCGTTTGGCGGTGTCATGTACGAATTCGTAGGAAAGTCTGCTCCGTTCTTGATACTTTCTGCCTTGGCCCTTGGCGATGGAAGTGAGTGATCGCCACCAGCACGCCGCTACTATTTTACGCCCGCTTAGTTATTCCTCCACGCCCTTATTCGCTTCACCGTTTTTCTTTCAGTTTTACAGCTATTGGTGCTTCAACCGTCTGTCGTGTACACCGAGGCGGAACCACCGTCCCTCAAATCCCTCATCACCGATCCTTACATCGTTTTAGCTGCCGGTACGTATCCGTTCTTTCCTCACTCTATCTCTCTCTTCTTCCTACGACTACGTTATCGTTCTTATTCGTCGAGTTCCTCACCGATCCATCGCCGATCGTTCTTTCGCTTTAGGTGCCATCACGTTCGCCAATATGGGTATCGCTATGCTTGAGCCTAGTCTTCCGATTTGGATGATGGATACGATGGGTGCGAGTAGATGGAAGCAAGGTGCTACGTTTCTACCGGCCAGCATTAGTTATTTAATTGGCACTAATCTTTTTGGACCGCTCGGACATAGAATGGGCAGGTTGGTAGATAGTCCAGCATCTTTAATAAGCGTCTTTAATAAGCGTTTTAACCATTCTTCGAAAATATTACATTTTTCCTCGTTTACGAAAATTCCATTCCACGCGACTAGTCGAAAACAAATTGAAACGTCGATATCATCGCCTGGATAGCTCAGTCGGTAGAGCATCAGACTTTTAATCTGAGGGTCCAGGGTTCGAGTCCCTGTTCGGGCGAGTTTTACTTTTTTCTCTCCTTTTTTTCTTTTCATTTTTTCGAATATGCATATTTCTCTTTCTCCTCGTTGCTATTTTCATAAATTACAACTGCCGCGCGTCTGCAAGTATAATTTTTCTATTACAGGTGGTTAGCCTCGTTGATCGGTCTTGTCGTCATTGGCATTTGCCTCATGTGCGTAAGTATCTTATTACACAGTTGCTGCATTAAATCCTATTTCTTTGTACTTTTCGTTCCACATCCGCGATATCGACCATTCTTAGACGATTCCTAAACGATTCCTAAACGATTCCTAAACGATTCTTCGAACCATCTTGTTCTCGCGATTACAGATACCTCTGGCTAGAAGTATCGACCATTTGATCGTACCTAATGCCGGCTTGGGATTCGCTATAGGCATGGTGGATAGTTCCATGATGCCTGAATTAGGATATTTAGTCGACATACGACACACTGCCGTTTACGGCAGTGTCTATGCCATTGGAGATGTTGCCTTTTGTTTAGGTTTCGCAATTGGTACGTATACCAACAATCTGATGAAATTGCAATAAATATGTATCATGCATGCAAATATACGGCCAATACGGATGTATGCATACGCAATCACGTTGCGCATACGTATAAACGTTTTATATGTCGCGTATATGCAAACGTGACATATAGAGCAGATAAGAGGGGGAAGGAAAAAGAAAAAGAAGACAAAACGAAAAAAAAAGAAAAAAGTAATTTTGCATCGGCCGGGAATCGAACCCGGGCCGCCCGCGTGGCAGGCGAGCATTCTACCACTGAACCACCGATGCCTACGTCTTATTGCCTCTATGTACTTTCTTTCCAGGCGTCTACTTAAAATATTCACTTTCGTTTCAATTTTCCATAAACGTTATATCTTTATATATTTTTTATGCCGCACGATATATTGTACAGATACGATATATTCCTGTATAATTGTTCGTTACCAGGTCCTGCTTTGAGCGGTACGTTGGTTAACAGCATCGGCTTCGAGTGGATGTTATTCGGAATTGCCATTTTAAACTTTATTTACGCCCCATTGATGTATTTCTTGCGAGCACCGCCAACCAAGGAGGAGAAGAAGGTAAAGTTCGTTTCGACCTGCAGTAAAATCCTAATTAATGTCTATCCCGTACATATCGATCTACGTATTAATCGTGGATTGTCTTTTAGTCGTTGATAATTGGCGAAAAATCCTCTGTGCGCTACGTAACGTACCAGAACGAGGAAGAAGAACAATAAACGAACGGATATTTCTGAATACGGAATAATAATGCGCATTTCGTTCTCGCCATTCTCCAGATGGAACAACGAGTTAAATGTTAAATACGGAAGCGCGATATGTTGATAACGTTTCCACAAATAGATAAAATATTATTATTTATTTCTATGTTTAGCGCAAGCTGTACATACATATAGCATTCGATCGTAAGAATTAAGTGTGTGCGTTCAAGAGAACCGTATACATACATACATACGCCGATGACGCGATAACTAACGGATACATACAACGTTTACGTCGATTAATCGAGGCACCAAAGCAAAATATACATCGATATATCGTACACGCGTATGTGGCTTATACGTATGATATCCAACATTGAAATATCGTTCGCTCGTGCAAAGTGCAAATCACGCGAATTTTCAATCGCTCGAGATATTATCCTCGTTCCAAATATAATTAATCTCGTCTAGAGGAGAACCGCCTGCTTTGGATTCCCTGAATGGCTGCAGGGAAACCGTGTGTGATAATGACGGGTAGGCATAATGAAGAGTTCTCTAAATTCTTTCGGGTTTAATCGAATATGCGCGTTGAATTGCCCACGGAAACATCACCGATTTACTTAGTCACGCTTTGCGTAAATTTAATTACACAGCGAAACGAAACATCTCGAGGATTGAAGATTCGCAGCTTTGTCTTTGTCAACGGGGAAAGAAAATAACGAATTTCGACTCATTCTCGTCGCGATGCTTCGTACTTGTCAGGTCGATCGGATAACTGCAGCATTTTCTTTATCTTCTATGGTCGCTTGTTTGGCAACAGTCAGAAGAATATTGAATTTTCAACGTGATTGAACATTCTCCAACGACTGCACGATGATAACTGTATTCCAAGTAAACGAAGCCGTAATCATCGAACGAACAAGCTGTCAGATCGTTCAATGAATTTGCAAATTATACGATAAACTTTATGTGAATTCGCGGCGGAAAACTCTAGGGGGAAAATATATATGCTTTCTTTTACTAATATATATCTAACACAGTACGACACAAGTCGATACCATTTTTCGTTGTCGTCGTATACGTCGTGGATACTAAATGTTTTAGGAATAGGATTTAGAAACAGAACTTGCAGAAACAATAACGCGTCCTTTGTCTAGTTGTTCCCTGCATACGCAGCACCAGTCTTCATAAGTGCATACGCATCGTCGACACGCGCGCGCATGCGCATCGTCGACACGCGCGCGCACACGCATAACATACTACGCATAATATATATTAGATATAGATAGAACATATCTATAGAAATTAATCGCGAAACGTTTATGTATATCGTTATAAATTATCCTAAAAGTTCGTTGATCATATTGTGATTATATTACTTATTGTTTGATCGCGGCAAACAAATGAGGTGGTTGTTACAAACGAAAACTAAATAGTACGTATTTCCGTATGTTCGGATCCTAAGCTACTGCGTATGAAAATTTATAAACAAAGAAAGAAAAGAAGAAAAAAGGAAAAAGTGAAAGAAAAAATGTATAATGGATTACGAGTGTGCAAGGTTGGAACGATTTGGTCTTATTGAAACGTTTTCAATAAGAATGGACGAAACCAAAATATTATATATGTCTCTAAAGAGGTTATCTGTTAATAGAAATTTAATTGACGTAGTATAATAGTAGTACAATAGCTTTCCACCG
Source organism: Eufriesea mexicana (assembly GCF_001483705.2). Lineage (NCBI taxonomy): Eukaryota > Metazoa > Arthropoda > Insecta > Hymenoptera > Apidae > Eufriesea > Eufriesea mexicana. The sequence goes on from NW_016928748.1 coordinate 146,928, forward strand.
CGAATTCGATGAATTCTCGTGGTTGCATTACGCTGTTTATGCGAATGTCGACCTACTCCCGATAAAAAACGCGAGTCAATTCGATTTGCAAATTCATCATGGATATTTATCATGACCGAGACTTGAGAAAAGGAAAAGATAGAGCATGTGCATCGTGTTCGTGAAGGTGAATCGAAATTACGGGCGATTTCTAAGACCGAGTGTTACGAATTAAAGTATTGCGATTGGAAACGATAAAGGGTCAACTATGCATCGATATATCGTTATAAATTGTCTGCATTAATGTTACAGGGCGATATATATTCTCATTAAGGATTACATTTCTGTAAATATAGAACATATTCGTATGTATTTAAGAAGCAATTATAACGGAGTGTACTCGATGCTCACGGAATCTTAACTTCATTGTTAATCGGCAACGATTTGCCAGCTTTTCCATTTTCATTCTCTTCTTTTCATCCAAATTATAATTTATCTGAAACAAAAAAATCTATTGCGCATGACAAAAACCTCGACCATGGTGTATAATCTATTTGGCCTATCCGTTGTTATTATTATTATTTTTGAAATCCTTTTGTCTCCATGTTCCGCGACGAATGAATTCGAGGGAAATCTTTACGATTAACGATTTAACAACTCGTCGATAACTGCTATTGCAAACAGACAATAAGCGATATCACGAGACACGAAAGTTTCTTGGCGCACGAGATCGCTCAGTCGAACGATCATCTTCGATAAATTACGCGTCCTTGATCGATTCTCATTTAAGCTCGATCGATTGTCGAAGTAAAATTTCATTGAATCTAAATGAAAACGAATTAAAAAACAGGTGTCTTATGTATACGTATGTAGGTGTGCATAATTTTATCTCCAACAGCTATTGTGTGCGAGCGGCACAAGTTAGTAAACTATCAATACATTTCTTTTTTCTTGCCCTCTTTCGTTATATAACATATATACATGTATGCATATACATATATTTAATTAGCTGGTGTATGGGTCCGACTTAATCTGCTGTGTAGTTATTGAAAGATAGCAAGATTCGAGAAGGAAAAAGATATTTTTTATTCTCGATAAACGATGCAGTTGTATTATGTATTTCTATGACGTGTACGCGCGCGCGCGTGTGTGTGTGTGTGTGTGTATACTAAAAAATATTATATGAAATGAAATTAGAATGCGCATGTGAAGAAAGCACGGTGTGAAAATCATCGGGTCTTTGCCCAATGGTATCGTCATGAGAACGCGGTGCTCCAAATATCTGAAATTTTTATCTTGTAGATATATCTTATTCACTACAAGTAACTTTATCTCAATGAATCGAGTGTTATTCGACGTTATTTGTCGTTGAAACGCATGATATGTTTATGTGTACGTTGTTCAATACGTGTATTTAAATAAACATTTACGTGTTTAACGTGTGAAATTATTATATATTATACGACTGTGTTTGGCAAGTTTAAAAAGAACTATTAACGTTTTTTAAATCTGCTATGATTACTAGTTAAAAGATATTTTCTTTGGTTGTGATACGTTATGCATTTCAATATATTATGATACATACATACACACTCATACACACGTGCATAAACACGCACGCACGCACGCACGCGCACATAAAATATTTAATTTATTTATTCTTTAAATATTCAGGGTAGAAAAATATTTTATTAGAGAACACGTATCAATGACCAGTTACGTGATAATCTTCGCCGGACGAAAGTCAGATTCTACGTTACAAACGAAAAGAATTATAATACGACTACGCTGATACACATCGATTTTTTTTATGCAATTCACATATCATTTCATTAATAGCTATCATCGCAAACAACTTTAACTTTAACTGATAATTAACATTCAACAGCGGTATATACAAAACGTGTTACTTAATACTATTGTAATCATACTATCGTGCTTACGCATATATGAAGATATATAACATAAATATAAATATAAATAAATAAATATACATACACACACACACACACACACGCGCGCGCGCACATTGAAATATTAAAACGATGTCGGCTATCGTCATTAGAATAATTACAAAAGATGCGTCACTTTCTGACAGTACAATGTGCTAGTGTGTTATTTTAACGCTTCGATGATACGATAAAAAATTAGTACACTAAGCAAAATAAAAAATAACGATTACCATCCAAGTTCGCGGCATACGATGATTCGACCCAAGTATCCTTCCCGTTGGCTTAAGCGTTATAAATCATTCGCATTATTATATCACAGTACTCTAAAAATATATAAGTCTAGCATCCTCTGGATTTTGCTCTACTGGACAATATGGACATTTCAATCTGAAAAATAAAATTCATTGTTTGCTCTTTACATTTTCTTACATTATCATCACCTCCAATATATTTTACTCTTCGTTCCGTAAACGGTTTTATTGTTCAACTTAATGAGTTGAACTTGCTTCATTATTAAAAGCCTTACTTGTTTGCGTTGGTAAGTTTATTTAACGCGTCTCTCGAAATAACGTGTCCACAGACTAATTTCATTGGTGGATTATTCTCTGTGCTCTGTTGCCTTAGGATTGGACAAGCGAAAACAGAATGATAACGACCTTCTTTGCCAAGGTCTATTTCGATCTGTATGGGAAATATCACTTAAATAATGTAATATTATTTTTTAATCCTCTTTGCAACAATTACTACTTACAGGTAATTCGTCTTTTCCATTCCAAACGGTATTCACTTGTCTTTGTTGCATAACTTGCTTAATATTTAAAAGTGTTGGTAACGCGGTGCAACCCGCGTTAATACTGAAACACGGTGTTACAAGGTTTTTTATTTTTTTGTCGATTTATATACCTTACCCGTATAGCAGCTTAACAAACCATGGGAAAACATACCAGACAGAAAGGGGACTGTCCACACTTAAGCCAAATAATGTGCAAGCTTCTCTTGTAAATACATCGTGAATATCCAGCCATAAAGTAGGATCCAATAAGTGACTATAAGGAGAAGATTGTATTCCATTTGGTAAATAAAGTAGTGTGCCCATTAATGCTTGCACTTCTTTTCCATGACGTCCGACGTATTGCGTAAGATTTTGACGAGCATAAGTTATTGCTTCCGTTTGTTTACTAGGCCCTTGTTGAATCAGTCTTATGAAATGTAACCTATGCAGCTTAAACTCGAGAGAAGAATTCTACAAGTAAAGTTTAATGTAAGAAATATTTGCACCATAATAGCATTATCTGTACAGCAATAATGAATGATATTATTCGTACTTGTGTCAAAAGTGCTTCCCTATGTTTCTTAGCCCAATCAAGTGCTGGCTCCAAATTTCTCTGTTTTAAGCAATCCAATATATAATTTAATTCTGTAAATGGTTCCTTTGTACCTTCGTCAGTTTTAATTCCAGCTTCCTGTAAGAATACAATCTAACATATTCTTCTATTCCATATTATAAGGATTAAACCAAATAAAAGGGTATTCCTGCTACTTGAATATGTAGACTCACTGTGGCTAATTCTGCTGCAATATCCAACATACCATGACGATAAAAGTGCTGACAAATAACTTGATTTAGTAAATGTGATTTTTCTGGGCCTGAAAAAACATCCTCCCTGCTTGTACTTGCAAAGTCTGCTGTAAAATTTCTGTCTATCGCTTTCCCAACTTTTGAAACGGAACCATGTAACTCTCTATGTTCTGTGGTTAAACGATGCACAGTTTCGCAAACCTTTTTCATTGCTTCTTTTAATATTTGTACTTGCCCTGGCGTTAATTCATGATTAGATGGTGCTAATGGAAAAAAGATTTCAATATTTTTAAACAACATATAATTTTAACGTTGTATGCAATTAAAGCGTATTTAAATTTTTTGCAGAACTAAACTACATATCTATATATATGTAGTCATATATGCATGTATGTATGTATGTATGTATGTGTGTGTAGATACAAAAATCATGAAAAACGCAGATGATTACGAAATATTTTATGCGAGAGGAATTTCTGAATTGCTGTGATGAGAAAAAGGTTGAAATTAGACGCTACAATATGAACGGAAAATTGGAAAACTTAATCGTCTTTCAGGTTAAATTATGCCCAATCTGTATATTTACATTTACATTATAGAAATAAATATCTTGAAAACCCATTTCCATTTTTATACGTCCTCTAATAATACCAATAATTTTGAAAGATTTTATTTTTTTATTTATGGACTGTCAATGAGACGTAACATTGTAAATAGCGGGAGAGCTATCAGTTTACCTTCTGCAAATTCCTTTTTTAAAGATTCAATGTGATTTATCAGATCCTGTAGTACTGTCTCTGCATGTTCGTTTACTACGCCAAATTTTAATAAAATCTTGTCAACTTCACGTTCAACGACATTACACGCCTCCATTATTGTTTTTCTTGGCGAAATCGCGTCACTACTTGTCAGTTTTACTTTAGGCACGAGTCACGTATACGTAGATGTACACCTCGCGCGCGCACACGACGACGAGGCAAGCATTATACCACAAGCCTTTTGTATTCGCATGTATCCATGTATATATTCCATACACGATCGTACGCGCGCGTGTGCACGAATCTTCTGTACACATAGTAGCGCACGAGTGCGCGCGTATGTGAATGTATGTTATGTATAATATCGATTGTTTCAATTATCCATAAAAGTTTGTAAAATGAATGTAAATCTCGTAAGATGATATCAAGGATCGGGTGGAATTGAAATGCGGTGTAACAGTACATAATATTCAATAAAATATCGTTTGAACATAAATTTCTTTTATTGTTGCTGTTGTTGTTGTTATTATCATTATTATCACTGACACATAATATACATGCCCTTTATATACAATGATATTTTAATACAGCAATGTTATATGTTACATGAAAATTTATAATTATTATGACATATATATTTTATTTTACTTCATCAGAATACTGATATTTGATACATATTTTTTTAATATTTCCAATGTACATAAATAACTAAATATTTCACTTCCATCGTTGTAATAAAATTTTGCTAGTTATAGAATTTTTGAAGATAGTTTGATACATCCATAACAAATGTTTTATATCTATAATTGCTCTATCGTTCAATCAAACTGAACATTGCTCTGTAAGAAATATTGTTGTAATAAGAGATGATTAATTATAATTATTATTCCTATCTAATTAACACCAATCATCTAGCTATATCTGTATTGTTGTAATAAGAAAATACATTTACCCATTCACGTGCCATCATAAGAATTGTATTCTTGGGTAGCTTTGGCCCAATTAAAGGATTCATCTGGGCCATATAACAACATAACCAACTACGAAAAGAATAAAATAATATGCTGAACAGAGTTTAGTTATAAATACAATTTTACTTGACATTTTTCAACTTACAACAACCAACATGTAAAAGCTGTCAACATAAGCATAACCTGAAGAATCCTGTAACGAGAAATATAATAGGATATTATTAATCAATTTAGCGTGATAGCAATTTAATGAAACTGATAACGTTAGCACAATGTATTTTTTTTCTTATACGAGAAAAAGTTTTTAAACGATCAGAATTTTGCACAGAATAATTGTCAATTATAATTGAAAACTTACCCTCGATTGGTACCTTTTGGAACGAAAAAAGGTAGGACAATTCCTATTATTCCCCAAAATAACGTAAAAATTAGTATTGGTACGAATGATGCTCCCATTTTTCTGTTTAATAAATAACTTCTTCCTATCCTATACAAATGGGCTGAACCTAATAAGCAACCAATTTACCAATGTAAATGAGAGTCACGTGAATCTCTCGATTTATTTCAATAGATCGTATATTCGATTCACAAACGAGAATTTCGAGATACGATAAATCGCATACGTATTCACCTTTTCGATACGATATTACGAATTGTAATTGCCTAATAATCGATATTCATTAATAATCGAAATTAGAACGCAAATCAGTTTACAAACGTCTCTTTATTAATGAAAATTTTACAAATCTTAACATTCGTAAGTTGAAGTAGAACTTGGCTATAAGTAAAATTTGTACACTCACAGACACATACATATACACACACAATCTCTTTCGCTCTCTGAAAATATAGTATTTTTGTATTTAACAGGAACTACCTTGTAGGCACTGTCTTTCAATAGCGAATGTGCGTGTTTTCAGATCGATACTGAAACTTCAAATTCAATGAAGATTAATATTTTTCTTCATGAATGTAATTTATAATAGCTACGTTTTATCTCCAAATAATCGTTCTTGTGTCATTTCGGTGTTGTTACTTAAACGTCGAGCATCATCGTAAGTTTTCGATATATTAACGATCGATGGTCCATCACCTCCACCAATTGTGGAACACTGATCCATCTTACCAGCTGTCATTTCAGACTGTGTTTCGATGCATTCAACCAAAGATTCGGTCAAACATCTCACAGACTTTTTATCTGAAGCGTCAGCGATTGTATCATATTGCATTTTCTCGACATGATGAGATTTTGATGAGGATACAGTCAAATTTGTATAAGAAACTGCAAATCTCTCTAAAACACCTGAAAGTTATATTATATCAACAGTTAATTAATTAAAGTACTGTTGCATTCACGAATACATTACCTGTTAGATTCATACTTTCCTCGGATAAACAAGTATCATCATGAGAACCAATACTATCTCTACTAAAAAGGTGTTGTCTAATAGTCGTCAAACTTCGAGTCTTTAATTTAACGTCGGCCAATGATCGATCAATAGAGTCATTTTTGCATGGTGTTCTATACATTACCGAATGTTCGGTGCGCATCTCGCGTCCTTTTTTAATATAAGGGATTAAACACGATAAATTCAGTTGTGTTCTAGAAATGCTATTTGCAGTCTGTATGGATAAGGATGATTTGCAATTGCTCACTAAAAACATGTACAATGTAAATAAGAGTAAAAGTAAGAATAAATGATTGCGAAGATGAATTGATAACATTCATATAACGCTATTTTTACCAGTATAAGGGGTCCTTATGTAGGCTAAAGGTTTTTGATGATGCTGATCATTGGATAATCCATAAATTGTAGATATCAATTTATTACTCAAGTCTAGCAAAGGAGAGTAATATATCGAAATAATGAGACTAATAACCAAACTTAATTAGTAATTAAAAAGTGTATAACATACTGTGAATAGTATCTCCTTGTCCCTTGCCGTTCTTCCCGTAACTGGTATTCATCAATGTTGTATTATTCATAATAGCAACTAAAGCCGGATGTAATCTTTTGACTACGTTCAAAATCAATTCGCACCGTTTTATCACACGTAGTTGCTGTGGTTCTGTAGCATTTTCTACTAAAAGACTTTTCGAAGCAGCATCAGCCTCAAATATTGCTGCAAAATATGAAAACAATTATGATCTCGTAAAAATAATCCCTTTTTACAGAAGAAGAAAAAGAAGAAGAAAAAGAAGAAGAAGAAGAAGAAGAAGAAGAAGAAGAAGAAGAAGAAGAAGAAGAAGAAGAAGGAGAAGAAGAAGAAAGAGGAGAAAAAGAAGAAAAAAAAAAAAAAGGAAAAAATTTTAATGTAACAACAATTAACAAATGCTTACCAGCTTTTAATTCCCTAATCATCATTATTGTTTGCCTCTCAACGATGTCGCTGCCAATATCGTTTATGGTAATACTGATCTGACGAGAGAGCGACAAAGATCTAAGCACAACATTCTGTACCTGCGTTTGAGTGACAGGCTTTCTATTATCCAGACAATTCGACATTATTGAAATACGATCATGAAGATCGTCTAAAACAACCTAAATATAAAGAATATGGCGTACAAAATTTTTCTTCAGCATATATCTTTGATGTATATCGTAATCATTCTGTTGTCGTAAATTTATCACCGTGTACCTGACAATAAGCAGCAGAATCCATAATCAGATTGATTGCATCGTGTAATTTATTAACTTCCAATTGCCACTGTGCAGTTAGCAATTTTACATTAGCCCGCATTTCTTTGCTCTCTGGATGTAAATAAAACGTGGTAATGGCGGAAATCAATTCGGTCTCCAAAGATTCGAGGCTTGCCAAACAATTCCGTATTTGATTAATTCCTAAGATAATAGGTTATAGAAAATAAAGGAAAGCTAATAACAATGTTGATTTCGTAGTAAAATTCATAGAGTTAAGGTAACTTACGATTTCTATCTTTGCAAGAAGCAATAGCGAATAATCCAATCTGCATAGATTTGTCTATAATCTGATCGAAATCTTCTATAGCATTAGATAAATCATTTTTAGATCGTTTCTTTGCGCTTAATGAATTACCACAGATTGTAACAAGTTTTCTCAAAGCATGAAAAGGATCGCTAAAAACTTCCATAACAAGATTCAGTACCGACACGTTAATCTTACGTTCTAATCGATAAAGTGCGTCGTTCAAACTATTCATAAACAAATTGTTCAATGCTATATCAGGTGATTCAGACATTAATTGAAACTTCAAATTTTCATAATCCGATATAATGGACTGACAAGTCCCAGTTATTGCTTTAAAACTGCAAGGCTTGCAAACCTGTGCAATTGCCATTGCATGGGAGAACACATCTTCAATGCGAAACCATAAATCTTTGCATTCCAGTATTTGATCTTGTTGCGATTTATTCGGCATTTCCGATAAAATATCCAATACTAGGTCCATTCTAAATGTAAAGCGAATTGTTAAGATAGACGCGCCAGTACGAACTGTCGTTACTTTAAAGGAACGATTGAAATTATTCGTTTAGATTACCTATAAACAAAATGATTTTTTTGTTCAAATGCTTCATCCTTAGGTAATGGATCTGATGTATCCAATATTTCTATAATCATCTTCAAGCAAAAGCAGAGTCTATCACAGACGTATTTTTTGCAATTCTAGACGAATAAAGGTATAAATGTCTTATTAGAGAGAGTTTGCACATACTTGTACAATGTGTAGATATCATCAAATATTTTATAATAATTACATAGACAGATGCATTTAACCGATGTTGCTCTTGTACTAATTGCACTAACAATCTGAATGCTGCACACAATTGACACGAGTATAGTACTATATTCTCGGCTAGAGATTGACATACTAAGCTTTTTCTGTATATCTGTAGCGGTCCGAGTAATTCCAAAATAGATGTGCCCAACTCCTAGTGATAATAGAATATTAAGCAATGTTAAAGTAAACGATAGTATATCTGTAGAAAATAATATGGTATATATCTGTATCTGCATTTGTTTGTACCTTGATATTTTGAAAATGTTCAATTTCATTTGCTTGGCCCATTTCTCTGACATAATCTAAACAGTCTGTTAATCTTTGTTTCAATGGCAAACATTCTAATTTTTCTAGAGCTTCGAGTGTCAATTTAAATTTTTCTAACACAGTCGTCAAAATCTGATCTGACATCTGCTTGTCTATACTCTCAATCTGAAAAAGATTTTTATACGAAAATTAAAAGGCAACTGGTTGACATTCTGTTCTAACGTACAGACTCATTTATATATTCTAGCGAACAAAATTCTTCCACGATACTAGTTATCTTTGATTCCATTTCTTCATAATCATTAATCTCTTCTTTGGATAGAGCATCAAATTTTTCTCCCAGACATGCCAATTGTTCCAAAAGGGCCGATTTCCTTGACGTAGAATCATTTGCAGCAAGAGTGTTACTGTTTATCAGCACTTTCAATCTGTTTACCTGAGATATAAAATATATTAGAATATTGTTATTCTTTGAGAAATTCGATAATACGGATACGTCAGAAAATTGTTATATTTTTGTTACTTGTTCCTCTATGGGTATTAATATTCCTTTTATTTCCTTTGTCTTTATAGGCATTTTTAAGTTTTTAGCTTTTTAAACAATTAACGATGATCAAGTCAATTTTGTAACTTTTAGTTGTTTATAAACAACACGAAAATAGTAATCAATTGATTTTTAATTCGCCATTATAACAATGAAAATCGGTAATCTCTTGATGTTTCGGTGTTACGTACGTACCACATTTCATACAGAAAAATGATACATGACTAACGGTACATAATTCGCTTTGTTAGACACAAAATGTGTTTCACTGTAACAATTTATATGTTTAAGTAGCTATGTTTGCATAGAAATTTTGAAGAAACAAGTTTCATTGAAATTATACAAACAATTTATTCGTTTGCTCATTTAAATGCAAGTTGCCTATACTGATTCATAATAGGTATACAATAATACATTCACACGGTGTGAATATGCGTGGAATAGGGTAAAGAATAGTTCGATAATATCGACAGTGGAACAAGTCGTGTTTTATCAGTTACGCGACAAAATTAAATTACAATTTCATATGAAAAAAGCGTAATTTATTAATGTTGTAAGTAACATAATTATGTTATAAATATCGCATTAAGTTTTTGTACTGATATCGGTGTAATTTTTTAAATAAAACAGCGTATATTCAGAAAAGAGGTCAAACGCGAAAATGTCTTATCGGGTTAAGTTAATCTTTCTCGTATACTCCATATAGTTCTTACATTATCAAAAAGTTTATTGCTTTTTAATAAAATTTCATTGATCAGTGCATATTTGTAATTTGGTGGCATCTTGGTGATATTACAAATGTTATGTAATATGTGCTCAAAGGTTGGTAATTAATAATTAAATGCATAAATTGGCTGGTAAATTTCAAATACGAGAGAAGGTTATGTAATTTTATTGGATCAATAATTATTGACTTAAAAAATTTTTTTCTCATTTTGCACATTACGAACGAATAAAATTGTATTAATTCAATTGTGCTTATGTTGCTCCTGGTTTTGTATACGTTTATAATTTTGATGGTTTTCATAATACAAAATATACAACACGTGTCTGAATTTTCAGCAATGAATTAACGTTGTCGGGTAAACGTTAAATCTTTTTATTATATAAAACACTTATGTTCAGCATTTTATGTTTAGTGTCAATTATAGTACTAGTTCGAAGGATATTAAAAATAAATTAAAATAAATTAAGTTTGCATACATCTGGATTTTCTCTATATGCCATGAATAAGCGCGCGTGCGTATAAACATAATTTTACAAGAGTAATGTATTTATATATGCTTGTTTCGATTTCAGATCATAAGGCACAAATTGAAACTAGAAATCATCAATGTATGATTCAATTTGTTTCTTGTAAAGAAACATCTGTGACTGTCTTAACTTTATTCCTTGGTTAGGATAAATTATAGTAGTCAACAGAATGGTTAAATACTATGAAAATAGTATAATTTTTCAATTTAATTGGACTCAAGTGGCATATGGTTTTTGGCAGAGATATCCGAATCCTAACAGGCAAGCGTTTAGCTTTAATTTGTGACAGACCGATATTATTTATCGACAAATATATGATAAAAATGGTTAAGTTAAGTTGAAATAGAGTCTCTTTTTATTTTTCTTTTATTTTCTTTTTTGGTTTATTTCTTTCCAGTACCCATGTACTTACAGAGGATACAGTATCGAGGAAGGTTAAAAATGGTATATTATACACAACACGACTATTGACAAAAACCAACAGAGTGCCTAAATGGGGAGAGCGATTTATTAATAAAAATTCGGTAAAAATTATTGAGGAGAGTATGGTGGATCCTAAAACAAAAACTTTAACGACATATACAAGAAATTTAGGTTACACTAAAGTCATGGTAATTTGATGTAGCACGTGCAACATGTTTGTTGGAAATATCGTATAGTAATTGTTTTGTGCTTGACTACTGCTATAATTTTCCTCATTCGTAGAGTATTACGGAGAAGGTTGTTTATAAGGTTTGCGAAGAAAATCCTAATTGGACAGTAGCAAAGAGATCAGCATGGATCGATAGTCAAGTGTTTGGATTTAGTAGAGCTATTCAGGCATTTGGTTTGGATAGGTTTAAAAAGAATTGTACTTCAATGTATAACGGATTTAATTACGTTTTAGCGCATATGTTCCCACATACGGCACAGTATATGAATCCAACGCTTTCTCAAATGGGTTTTGCTCATCTAGTAAGAGCGTCACGTATAACAAATAATCTACGCGTGGAAAATAAAAATTTGTATTTCCATGTTTCCTTATATTTATTACAGGTCGACGAAGGAGTTGGAACAAAGACCAGTCTCGCGGAAGATATACAACATTCATTACAAGGTAAAGCGGAAAAGGTAAAGGATGCTGCGAAAAAAGCAACTGATTTAGCCAAAAAAAAGGCTGGAACAGTTTATGCTGCATATCAGCCTGAACAGTCGTAAATAAAACGACATTGTTGGCATGAACGACGATCCAAGATACTCGATGAATAGAGAAAATCAAAAAATTAAAAAAAACTAAAAATAATGTCAAAATGGAAGCAATGGATAATCTCCTTGACCGAATCCTTGGTAAATTGGGCGAGTGAATAAGGTGAAATTGTTGATAGTTATTTGGCAGCGTTCAGATTTATTTTCATATTCGGACAAACAGGAAAATGGAAATTTTATTTAAAAGACTCCACAACGATAGTTTAGCACAATGTTGTATCAACGTTATCATTCCTGCAAACTGCCAATTCATGTTTCACTTTTAACATTCATATAAGATATATTTGAATTATGCACGGCAATATATTTTTAAATGTATGGCCAAACAATGTTACAGTTGATCTATACCATAATATTCGAAGCGAATAAAATTGGAATCGTACCGTTTGAAGTATTTTCATGCTTGGAATATACGTTTTGCTTCGACGGTGTTTAAACGTGATTATATTACACGCTAAAAAACTAAGAGATGAAATGAATTAGATTCGTAAAATATAAAGATGAAAATTAAGAATCGTAGGTAACACGTCGCAACGATAATGTGTACGTGTGTTGCGTCTGATAAATATGTTTTTTATCGAAACGATTCAAATTTATTCTGCAACACTTTATGTCGCTATTCGATGCTTTTCGTACATAATTGTAAAACTAGAATTGCACTCGCATTAAAAAAATATTTGTGCAAAATTCTTTTTAGTTGTATACAAAGCGTGTGAGTACACGCAAAATTGAAATGTCTCGTTGTTTAAATATTTCATGTAGTAAGGAAAATTGTATAAATTGTAGTTAGAGAGAGAGAGAGAGAGAGAGAGAGAGAGAGAAAGCGAAAGAGAGAGAGAAAGAGAGACAGATAGACAGACAGTAGCGAGTTTACGTTAAAAAAAGGTATTAATTTAATGTTTGCCTGTAGTCAGTTACCATTGTAACTCGTGCAAATATTACATAGGCAAAAAAATGTGTAATATTGGAGTATATAAATATACTATTAACTTACTGAGAAGTAAGAGGTAATTAATTTTACATCTTTCCTTGAAGTAATGATTATTGTAGAAAATTTTAAATAGAAACGACCTTAAATATTTGTAAAATTTTATTGTAGATAAGTTTAGATTTTTAACTGAACGAAATCAAGAAGAACGCCAATCGTTGAAACGAAATACCTACAACTAACCTTGAGAGATGAATCTTTCGGAAAGTGGAATTTCCAGACGTAATGATTTAATGTACATACATATAAGGCGAGTAAAATTATGCGTAACTAATCAAATAAACGCCGTTTACTTTTAGGATACGTAATGAGTAGAAATTAAGGGGATAAAAGTTGGCGAATAGACGATTACATAAAATGACGGATTTGCTTATCTTTAAAGGCGTTGACTGTACAACGTATAGAGTGTGTTAAAACAGGAAAGTCCAGTGTATTCCCGCTTTTTTTATACGTGTATTTTTATGCACGACCGTCAGTTCTCGTTTCAATTGGCTGCTACTTGTTGCTTACTAACCTTACATCTCATCTGCGTCAGCTATAAAAGTCCGCAGACGTCTGTTTTCATTCAGTAAACCCTTTGATCTCGTTGCATAAACACAGGATCGTATCGAAGAGGGCACGCGCACGCGTGTGTGTGTGTGTGTGTGGGTGTAATAAAAGAGAGTGAATGTGCGAAAGAGGAAAAGGCGCGCATAATTAAGTAAAATGTGGTTACTTTATCTAATATTAGGTGAGTATGTATCGCATAACGAGGAGAGCATGGTACAAAAAATGATTTTACATTCTAACATTGGGAACGGATGTTACAATTGTAGCTATTGCATCGAGCAGGAACGTGGTTGCGTTTCCACAGGTAAGGAAGATTTAATCGTACAATTGCGAGAACATTTTGTCGAATTCACAAGCGATTAATTGCCGTTCGATCATACGAAGGACGAAAATGGTGGCAACGCTGAGGTTGAACCGGTAAGCAACACGTTCGTAGATGGATTCATTTTCGATGGACCGGTAAACGGAAGGTTCACGAGACCAGAGGATTCCACAACAGCAAGGATTACCACTTCTAGCAGCACCACAACAGCTACGACAACCACAACTTCTGCGGTTGATCCCCAATTCGATAACTGTGTCAGGGTGTGTCCGGTGAGTCATGGACAATTTCTTTTTTTTCCTTTTCTTCCTTTTCTTCCTTTGCTTCGTTCTCATAAAGATTGCTACAAAGAATAGAGGATAACGGCGGTGGTTTCTTACAATTATCACGTCTGTTTAATTCGCGATACGTGTATCTTCGAACCGAGTCTATTCGCGATGCATAATTCCCTCGGATAACGCAGCGATGGAAAATTTCTATTCTCTTTTTCCTCCTTTGCTCCGTTGGCATAAAAATTGCTGCAAAGAATACGAGATGAGGGGATTCGTTCCTTACGATCATCATATCTGATTAACTCTCGATACGTAATATAAATCCTTGAAACGAGTTTTATTCACGATGCATAGTCGCCTGTAACGACGCGCGAGTTATCGAAAAATGAAAGACGGTACGAATCGTCGTAGCTAATAAGAGACGATGAAATTATTTTCAGACAACGCCGGAATATAATCCCGTGTGCGGAACGGACAACGTCGACTACGACAACCCAGGGCAACTAAGCTGTGCGGTGACATGTGGAAAACAAGGTGAGAAAGGAGAGTTTCGCACTCACGTGTATTCGTTTTCGCGTAGATTAGGTATTTGATTGCTTAGCTAATAATCTGTCGGTTTAATGCGTTGGTTATTTGTTGCAGACATTTCGATAAATTACTACGGAAAATGCAGTTCGAAAATAAGGGTAGGATAATGCTTTCGTGGTAAATACGTTTGGTTGATGGAAGGAATATCGCGAATGCAGCACGCTCGAGAAGACTAGTTGAGGGCATATAATTATGTAATTGTCTATTCATCGTTGCTTCGTCTTTAATATACGTTTCGATCGATAGTGATTGCTACTCCATCCTTGTGTCTTGCCATTCTCGCTATTCGTTGCTCGCTAATGCATCTATTCGTTGAACTGAAGAAACCTCGATCGATAGCGTGCGAAGCGTGTGGTTGCCTCGAACCGAATCGAGTCTAATGGAACGAAATCGGGTCGAGTCGGAGGTCAACCGCGAGATAAGGAGGAAGCATTGTGATCAGCCCATCTGACTCTTCGCGCAATTTCAAAGTTTCCTCCGTGAATACCGTATAAATGTCTTGCCAAGACATTGGCTCTGTCCTCTTCCGCTCGTATGGCTGTTCGCCTGTACTGTGCTACGACTAGGAGACAGCCAACGATAAGCACGATTTGTACGATCAGTACGAAAATCAGCAGGCTCAAAGCAAGACTAGCGTCGATGCAAAGTAGTCCATCCACAGAGTCTGAGGAAAAGAAGAGGAAGAAGAAGAAGAAGAAGAAGAAGAAAAAGAAGAAGAGGAAGAGAAAGAGGGAACTTTTTATCCTGGAAATAATAAGATGGGTGGAAAAAAGGGAAAGAAAGATGACGAGACTTACTACTACTACCATCTCCGGTGATTAACACGGTATCGGGAGACCCGTTTTCTCTCGAAGATAAACGATCAGCCGAAGATGCGACGGGATTTTGAACGATTATAGAGAGCTGCAACGGTAACTCCTCTGGAGTTCCATCTCGATTGGTTCGTTCCGTTTCGGTGTCATAAGCCGTCGATACATTCCAAGACTCGCTGGCTCGTTTTCTCTTTCCGTAAGAAAGTTTATCACCGTTGCAGTTGGTCTGTAACGCACGACGAATCAATCATGAAGCTCGATAAGAGAAGAACGAGGTAGTAGTCGCGATTGCGCATCTGACTCACCGCGGTACATTTGTCCAAGCAGAATCGAACGATCACGTTAAATCGGACTAGCTGACTGTCGGGGAACTTGAAGGCCGTGAAAGTGGCGATCAAGGAACGCCCGTCGTCTGGATCCTTCGAGAGAACGGGGAAGGTGGTTGGGTCAGTGGGGCAACCGACTTGGTTTAATAACAAATAGGAGGCATCGCCAGAAGCGCTGCTGGCTACGAGGTGTCCGGCAGTAATGTCATAAGGGCCTACGAAACCGTCGAATATACGAAATTACGTACATGTACGTATAAGCGTAGGAAATTCTTTGGTACTATTCGTGCGTATGTGTAGAGGGAGAAAAAGGAAAAGAAAAAGAAAAAGAAAAAGAAAAAGAGAAAGAAAGAGAGTGAGAGAGAGAGAGAGAGAGAGAGAGAAAGAGAGAGAAATGGTAGGGATTGCCAGCTATTTACTGGGGCAATTTCATTTACCGTCCGATGGGTTTAGCTGAATCTTCAAAGTAAGCTTTTGTCCTAAATGCGTGACGATCGCGTCTTTCGAGTTTTCGTCCAAAATTTTCATGGTCACCGATGGCGCTTGCGAGGATGCGTTGACTATCGTGGAAGAGATAGGCGGTACTCCTGCGCTAAATAACATGAAAAATGAAAAACGACGTATAGCGAATTGGGCGCGCGAGTGAAGAGAAATAAGCGAGTCGAAGTTTCTCACTTTGGATCGAGGAAGCTGAAGCTCGAGTGGACGGTGATGTTTTTCGGTTGCGGACGTTCTTGCTCGTTCAACGAGCATCCGACTTTGACCGCTTGATCGCCGAGTCGTTGAACGATCGGATTGAATTGTATCACGATCGTTGCCCAAACTAAAGGCCGTGTTCTATAATCGATCGTTTCGTTTCGTTTCTTGTCTATCGTAGAGGAAAATTTGCGTAAAAGGGCAGAGAAAGAGAAAAGGAGAGAGATTACCGATTTCGATCGTCGATGGAAAAAGCGGGGTTCAAACCGCAGCGGAGTTTGCCATCGCGGATTTTGTCCGCGGCTGGGACAGGTAACGTCAACAGGGTACGGTTACCTCCTGTACCCTGAACGCCACAGGTATCCGCGTACCCGCTCGAGTAGATTCGACCGTAGAAACCGTCGTTGGTTTTTAACTCGACCGTCATGGTGGAATCGTTGCATCGTACCTTGACTGACAATGGAAAGAAGGAAAGATGGCGCTATATGGTGGAATGGGATTGGCGTGGAATTCGCTACTCACGATCCAAACACGGTTCCCGTTCCCTGTAGATCGCGTTGGCGACGGTGATTAGCGAGCTAACACCGAGGCTGCTGGTATCTTCCGAATGCAACAGGCAAACTGGTTCGCCGGACGAATTATCGAACGTGTATCCTCGACATACGAAACCATCCACGCTCGAATCGCATCTTCTCTCGCACTGTGCGTCGATTCGATCGTTGCAACGACGATTCACGCAGGAAGACCGATTCGAATCGGAATACGATAACGGATAACAGATGATAGATAATAAATCGGAAATAACTAGGTGGATAGTGCGTATACTACCTGGTTCTCGTCGAGATCGATTAGAGCGACATCCGAGTACGGTAGCGAAGCGTTCTGGAATTCCGCGTAGGAGCAATACTCGCGTCTAGCTGAAACACGGGAGAACATTTGGAGAATTTTTCTCTCCGATTCGCTGTCCCGCTTCACGGGAATATCGCTCACAGAGGTTTCGACATTCGTCCCAAAGATACTCGTCCCTGTACATGGATGCCCTGTACGCCCGAGGTCTGGTACCTCGTTCGTGCAAAGAGAGGGAGCATCGGCCGAGTGCGGTCTCGTCGGACGAGAGCGGCTTTGCGGTGCGGAATTGCGCGGACTCGCAGCTCCTTCCTGCCACGAAATCGCGCTCGTTATCGATCACGGAATCGTTTCCCAATCGACTTGGCTTACCTGCTTCTATACATTTCTCGTAACATCGATTCCTCGTGATCGGGTGAGGCAGATGGAAGGCACCGGAGTCGATCAACACCGCTCCCGGACTCCTCTCCACTTGCCAAAGTCTACGTCGCGCGCAGCTCGCTGGAACTAGATAATAGACAGAAGCGAACCATCATCTCCGTTTCGTTCGCCATTGTATCGTTCATCTCCGACTTACCCTTGGCGCAGACTCGATGGTAGAAGATGGAATTCGCTTCGGGCACTAGCTCATCGTCCTCCGTTTCTACGCTGTAACAAACGCTTCTACCAAAGTCTATCACGAACGCGGTGCAGTTTACGCGTTTGCATCTGAAACTCGAGAAACGTTGAATATCGTTGGCCGGTTGGTTCGCGCTAACGATAACACTCGCACCTACACCTACCTTTCGAAGCAAGGTTTCGTTATGCCGTTCGAGTTGACCGCGCTATACAGAACCGTGTGCGACTCGACGGTATCCGGTTTCACTCCACCAATTTTCTCCCAACTAGCGTAAGAACAGGGTTGTTCTCCCTCTGCAACCAGAGGGATCGCGAACGAGTGATGGATCGACGATGGATGGGTTGATCGAGTATTCTTACCTGTTTTCGCGAGAAATCCGCATATCGCGATCCCTAGGAAAAGACTAGCGATCGTCGGCATGTTTATAGCTCGCCTGTCGATCGCATCGCGCGCACAGGCACGGTCTGTCCGAGCTCCGATACCGTGCCAAGGATCTTGGCGATCGTTGGCTCGCGCGCGCGCGCGCGCCACACGATTCGCCGAAATCGCTTATGTAAATGAAACTCGTTGGGAAAACTCGCGAATGGATCGTCGCGGCGAGGTGTGACGAGAGAACGATATCGAATGGACGAAAGGCGTAGGAACGGTGTCGGAATCGGAATGGAAATTAGCACGGTAAAGGAAAGGGTTTGATCGTCGCGTCGGTTCGTTGCAGCGGGAAATGCGATTCCGTGGATCCACGTCGATCGTATATTCCCCAAGGATTCGTTTACTTTCGGGAAAGCTGACACCTCGTAGCGAGAAAGATGCGAACGAATTGCAATTTCGCGAGCAACTGACGCACGCTGGCCCGCAGGTGCGTACGCGTTCACCTGCATCGTCGCGAAAAACGAATAGGTACGAACTCGTCCGCGTCCGCGTCCGCCCGCGCGCGCGCACCATGGTCCACGAACGAATATAATCGCGTAAGCTCGCGAGGAACATCCGTTGCTCGAGTATTCTCGAGTTGCGAAACACGCGAATCCCATGAAGAATCGTTGCACGATTCGACGTCCGTCGTCTAGATTTGGTCGACCACGTGACGTCTCGATCGCGTTCGCTGTAATTTTCGCGGTAACGGAGAAGGAGGAGTGGAGGAGGAGTGGGAGGGGGAGGAGGTGGCGGAGGAGATGGTGGAGGAGATGGTACCAGGTTGGGAACTACGTACGGTAGGCGTCGAGAGCAGGCTCTTCGGTCGAGCGCGCGCGTTCACGGACGCTTACGGTCATCAACGCGACAAAAGCTTGGACGCGACTCGTTCCCCGGTGCATCGATGCCTGTCGCGATTAGTCCAATATTTGCAACGGCCCTTAATCGAGCCGATCGCGTCCGATTCCCATGATTCTCTGGATTCCGTGAGCGCGGACGGTAACGATTCGCGGCGAGAACGAGGCGTGTACACGCGATACCGCGACCAGTCCGATAGCTCGATGACGCGATGCTCGATTAGAAGCGTCCTTCGACTTATGTAACCACCGTTTTACGAACGTTCGCTTTCAGTGTTGGTTCGCGACTTTTCCTCGTTTCTCGGTCAAACGACGCGATTTGCGGAAAGAAATCGGTCGGCGAGTCGCGTGAGGTAAGATCCACGAATCGAAAGAAACACGAGTCCCGCATCGCGGTTTCGTCAATCTATCCTATCCCGCTTATCGTGATACAGGCAATAATCCGCAAGTATACCCGCATTCCATGAAAACCGCGGAGAGGATTTCTCTCTGTTCTCGCGGTTGTTCGTGTAACGAGCGTTTTCGTAAGACGAGAGTAAAATTGAGAAAGATAGGCACGTGTGAGAAACGTGGTAACCGATAAGAGGAAAAACGAGGATACGAAGAGTAGGTCGGTGCATAGATAAAAGGAAAATGGGATTGGTCGTTTAGTCGGTGAACATGGGTTTGAAAAGAAGAAAAAATTCCAACGTTTCGCTGTTGATCTGCAAACGTTTATTCGCGTGGCAACTATTTCTCTCAAGTTGCACGGATCGTCGTACGAGTCGGAGTAATCAGTTGCCGTTAGGTCTTATGAAACGCAGAAATTTTAAGATTTCGTAAATCGAGTTGAACTGATCGATCATGTTATTTACACTGGCAGGCAAGCGATCTGTTTTTGCCATTTCATTCAGCGCGCTGTGTATCGCGGGCAATCCTTTCGTCGACATGAAGTTTAATACGGTACTTATCACTTCGTCTATGACCGAGGATATTTGTTGGCCGATTAAATTTTGCGCCGAATCCATCGATTCGTGCAGGTAATCGACAGGAATTTGCATAAAGCTCGTCAGACTCTTTGGCAGTAAATCGGATATTTGCGATACTAACGCCCTTCTATGTCTCTGTATCACGTACAAGGAGATTTCCGCGCTCTCCGACGTTTCTTCGCTCGTACCCGTTTCATCCGAGTCGATCCACGAGAGAAGCATCGATTCGATATCGAAAAGAAGGTTATCGATTGCGCAAACGATCTCGTTGGTCACGTTTCCGGGTAACTCTGGTCCGAGATTTCGCGTAACGTTGTTGCCGTTGCTCGAACTGTTGGTCCAACCGTTGGTCGAGCCGTTGGTCGAGCTGTTCGTCGAGCTGTTGGTCGAGCCGTTCGTCGAGCTGTTGGTCGAGCCGTTGGTCGAGCTGTTGGTCGAGCCGTTGTTCGAGGCGTTGGTCGAGCCGTTGGTCGAGCTGTTGGGCGAGCTATTGGTCGTACTGTTATTCGAAGCGGAGCGCGCCCGGCGATGGAACGTCGCGACGTCCTGGTCCCATACGCGAGCCGAGATACCTGCTGAAACACGTTCGAAACGGGTCAGTTGTCCTATTAACCGAGAACGAGTTGGATTCTCGTATAATCGATCACGCGAAATATCGAAACGTTAGATTAAATAGGACGAATTTTGCTCGCGTATGTTCGCGTCGATGTACTTCCGGTAAACGAATGCTTCGATTAATGTTAAACGATTAACCCGTTAATCGTTAATCGTAATCGCAATCGTAATCGCAATCGTAATCGCAATCGCAATCGAACGATACCTTGATAGGCGGACATGGTTGGAACCGCGATGCATCGACTAGGTCCACCGCCCAACGCGCAGATGAGCGTTGACAGAAACAAGATGGCCAAAGCGTTCATATCGGGCGACTGTTCGATCACGATCGCCGTCGTCGTCGTCGTCGTCGTCGTCGTCGTCGTAGACTCGTACTCGACTTTTGCTCGTCGATCGAAATCGCGATTGTCTTCTACCCCTTTATCGTTTTCCACGACTCCACGCAATAGCCGTTCGATTCGTTATCGATGTAAATTTACGACCTTGCATGCTTTCGCGAGTCACGTAAATGCACGGTGAAACGGAAAATTGAGTCGGTCGAATATTTTGTAGGTTTATCTCTTCCCTTCTCTATCTTTCTCTCTCTCTCTTTCTCTCTCTCTCTCTCTCTCTCTCTATCTCCCCCTATCGTGCTTAATCGGCGCTTATCACCGAACGGTAATCAACCCCCTGCCCAGTCTTCCACGGACGAGTCACCTAAACGAAAATAATAACAGGTGGACTGAAAGGTCGCATAGCGATTACTCATAACGTCGACGTTGTCGTCGCGTAGCTTCCTATTTTTTCGAAGCAAAACCTATCGAATTTTTAAATTCGTCTCTTCGTCGACCTCGATACGTTTCCGGTTTGCGTGTCTAGCGAAATCGAACGAAACGTTTTCTTTCCTCTTTCTCTCTCTCTTTCTCTCTCTCTCTCTCTCTCTCTCTGAAAATCGAATCGTCGATCGACCCGATTTTTCGTTTACTTTACCCAAGCCAGACGTAATTGCAAGACGACGGTAATCGTGGGAGCGAATTGGTGTATGCGTAGCTGGTCAAAGTCGCGGCATCGCGTCGCACGCGAACGTCGAGCGCGTAAAGAAGCCACGACGGACATTCGAAGTACGAAGGTTTGAAGGCATCGCGATCAATCTCTGGTCGCAACGTTGTTTGCGTTTTAGTCGACGGTACGGGCTAGGCAACTATCGCGTCCGTGAAGGAACGCAGATTTTATCCGGGCATGTCCGTCGCGATTCCATCGATCAACCGTCGATTTTCCATTTCCAGAGTATCGTTCTAGGATAATCGCGGCATTTCGAGCGAATCGGGTGATCAGCGAATATAGGAAAGGTACGAGATCCGACTGAAAAAGGTTCCGTTCGGTTTTCTGCGGGAAAAGATCGGGAGAGCGGAATTGATCGGGCGACGGTCGTGAACGCGAATCGTGATCGTCGACGGACGTCGCCGCGGGGTACATACTCGTAATTGAACGGCAACGCGATGAGGGTAATCCGATTTCGTTGGTACTTTGACGCGAAGCTGCTGCTGCTGCTACTGCTACCGTTCTTGTGCGTTTCGAGGAGCTCGCACCCCGCTTCATCCCCAGCGAATGCCGAACCTCTTCTGATAAGACCGCTTCACGTGTACGAGAGCTTGATCAAGGGTGTACACGATTACTTCAACAATACTTGCGTGATACTTTTCCACGGCTCGAGGAATTCGGTAGAGAGCGAAGGTAAGCGATATCCCCGAGCGATATTTCGAAGAGAGGAGTAACGGAACGTGGAACGATTCTTTAAGGATTGGAAGAAATGGACGGATTGTTGACGCTTCAAAGGTACTTGAGCGGTTCTTTGAGCATTCGGACCGCGGTCATGGATTTTCGCATGTTCAAGAGTCGGGTAAGTGTCAAGGTTACGCTATCGTAAGTAAATTTTCCACGCGCCTACTCTTTCAGTTAGGGAACACCTATCATCGTATCAAGAGGCCGTTGTTCGTGTTGCTGAACGATCTCGACGAGATCAAGCGGCAGTTCGTTCTGGTGAGTGTATCGAAAATTGTCGACGAGACGAATCGAACCGTGACAAATCGAAACGGGAAACAAAACAGGTTTCCAAATGGATCACGATGGCTTACCCGACGTGGCTGGTATTTCTGAGAGACGACACGAAAATCGAGGAGTTTTTGTCCAACATCTACGTACCGTTCGACTGCGTCCTGATGGTGACTCAAAGGGACGCGGATGGGACCGGAGAGATCGTGCAAGACGTGTATCGAATCGACAAGGAGGATGGTCTGAGGTCGATGAATTTCGGCTGGTGGAACGCGTCGAAGGGATTCCACGGGCCGCTACTCGGTTTGTATCAACGCAGGCACGATCTACAAGGGCGCAACATACGGGTTGTCTCCATTCACGTGAGTGATCGCGATGTCTCGTAACGACGTTTATCGCAATGGTACGTACTTTCGAACGATGTTCGCTGATTCGTTACTCGTTACACCGACAGGATCCTCCGGTTTCAAGGATTTTTCGCGACCAGACAGACCAGACAGACCGGACATTCGGAATCGGCGGTTTCTTCGGCGAGGTGATTCACCTATTGCAAGAGGGGATGAACTGCACGTGAGTATATTCGCGTGAGCGACATCGGCATCCTTGGCATTCACGTTTTGGCGTTTGCTTCTTCGTTTCGCCTTCTCGTCTTTTCCTTCCGTTCTTTCTCCATCGTCGGCTTCTCTCTTCAGGCCGCGCTCGCGTAATTTCTTCAGTTGCCCGACAGTTACCTTCCGGAAGTATTCCTCCTGCTTAGCGGCTGATCTCTCCTCGAACCATTCGTCTCCTCTTCCGTCCGTCACCGCTTTCTTCTACGCCTCTCGCTGAAGCATCGACGAGGAGTGGCGATCGCGCGATCCCATAACGTCGAGCATCCGCATCTACGTCCATGCTACGGTTCGTCGTTCCGTCATATTTTCTAGCCGTTTCCCGGCTTTTCCACAATTTCTACGTATGCACGCATGTACGTACGGAGAGGCACTATCTCTGGGACTGACTGGTTCCAGGTATCTCGAAGCGAAGTATCTGCGCAGCATGCACCTCGTCTCGATTTTCTCCGCGATCTCGCCTCGGTCGCGAAGCAATCGCGCGCGAAGTTGGCGAGTGCGAGTTCTCGTCGATTCGCGGAAAACTTCGCGGGACAGTTAGGATTCGTAGGATCAACGGCAGGAAATCAGCGAGAGGATGAATTTTCAGGTTTACCTACGCGGAGGCCGGTTCGTGGGGCGTGCGACTGCCGAACGGCAAATGGACGGGTTTGATCAGGATGCTGGTAGAGGGTGAGGCTGATCTCGCGGCTGCCGAGCTGATGATGACGTCCGACAGGTTGGACGCCGTAAGATTTACCACGCCCATTTATTCGACCAAGTGAGCGTGACACGTTTCCTCCCGACTTTCATTCTTCCCCCGTTTCTATCCTTTTCTTCTTCTTTCTCTTCTTGTCGCGTTCGTTCACGTTCAGATGCCGCGTGTACATCAGGCGACCGGACACGACAGCCGTGAAATGGAACGCGTACCTGGCGCCGTTCGCGTTCAACGTTTGGAACGCGATCGCGCTGACGATCGTGATCGTGGATCTAACGATCGTCGGGATCGACGCGTTTTCCAGAAGATTAGATCCGTTTTCGCTGGATTCTAGATTCTCCCCGGCCAAGCTCTTCGGTATCGCGTTCTTCGTGTTTGGCGCGTTTTGCGGACAAGGTAAGCTTCGCGACGTGATCCGAGGCGCGAGACAAAACCGAATGGTAAGATAGGTAAACGTACGAACGACGGGGGCGTGGAACAGGTATGGAACCGTCTACTTTGGATCCGATACGCTTGGTGCATCTGAGCGTTCACTTGACGGCGGTGGTGGTGCTCGCGGCTTACTCGGCGGCGTTGATCAGTTACCTGGCCATCGACACGTTCGCGATGCCGTTCACCACGATGGAGGGTTTGCTAGAGGACGGTACATATCGATTCGCGGTCGTCTCCGATTCGGCCGACTACGATTTCTTTCAGGTAAACGCGCTAAATTAATTCTTTCCCCTTCTCCTCCGTCCTTCTCTGAACGCGGTTTATCTGTTTCCCACGGAAAAACAGAATACCACGGACACCGTGCTCTCGGTCATGTTCGAGGAGTTGCTGACCAGGGAGACCGACTTGCCGAAGAATTACCTCGAAGGATTGAATCGCGTTTGCCGCAAGAAGAAATACGCATTCATGACGCTGGACAATACCGTCTCGGTGTTGCAAGGAAAAGTCGGGTGCGCCCTCGAACCTCTGGACGTGATGATGCAAACGACGATAGCCATGGCGGTGCCGGCGCAAAGCCCTTATCGCGGCATCATCGACAGCAAGTGAGTTAAATCATCTTTAAACGCGATTCTCCCCCGTTCTTCTCGATTCTCCGTTTTCAGCATTCTGCTGCTTCGGGACAGTGGAATTCTCCAGCGACTGCAAGCGATCGAATGGTCGAGCAACGTGTATCGGGTGAGCGATCGCGTTTCGATTTCAACGAGAACCGGAGAACCGAGCGGTGCTACGATGCATCGTGTTTCAGGCGACATCGGGTTGGAGCTCGGTAGAGTTAGAAGATGCTGTGCCGCTACTCTTATTCCTGCT
>NW_016928748.1:173034-215491 GCF_001483705.2 Eufriesea mexicana
CTGCTGTCGGCTTTCCTCGTCACTTGCCTGGTGTTGCTGGTGGAACGATTGGTCGATCGGCATCGGGAGCGGCGACTGGCGGCAAACTCGCAGTTCGAATCGAAAGCGAACGTTCCGCGAACGTTTGCTCCGATCGGTTGTACGCGAAAATAAACAAACGATCGTGCGTGCACGAGCAGCCATCGTCCGGACGAAGGAACGAGCCAGCGAACGAGCGAGACAACAAACGAGCGGCAGTCGTACGAGGTTTACCTTTGCCGATCGCGGTAAAACGAATCGAGATAGAAACGAAGAGGAAACGATGGCTCATTCGGCGCGAAATGCGCGCGTCGCGGTCCCGACGATTTTCTCGAACGATACCTCGTCGGCGAGGGGAAAGGAAAACGCGCGTTCCTCGATCTATTATAATAACGCGGTGGACGGTGGTAAAAAGGTATCGTTCGCGAACGGTGACGCGGCGCGTCGAACGCGCGTCTTCTTAGGTTCGAACGACGAGCGAAGAAAGGAAGCTGGAGGCTCGAACGAAAATGGTCACGCTGGCCGTACCCTCGGTTCGAGCTTTCCCGTTAAAAAGACGCCGTTTCACGTTCACTGCGATCAACGGAACGTCGTCTCGGGAACGGAGTTGCCTTTCGGGAACGACGACGGGAACCGTAAACAGGTAGAAAAATACCGACAAACGAGATGTTCGCGTTAACCTCGAGCGTGACTTTTCGCTCTCTTTCCAGTCGAAATCTCGAGAAGGGTCGAGCAAAGTGCCGATCGGCAAGCGATCGGCAATCGAAAACCGATGTACAGTGGAGGAGCCGCGGGTCGCTAAGAAATTTCTACCCTCCAAAATACCGTGTCGTCCGAGGTAAGCGTCGCTGATCGACATTGCAAAATCGTCTCTTAGACGTGTCGTAGGTGTCCTAAAGCTTTTTCCCTTTTTTCGCAGGTCAAATTCCGTGCAAACGATGCGAACCGATACGCGAGCAAGCAGAGGACGTTCAGCTTCGGTCGACGTCGCTATCGATTCGCGCGTGCAGCTACGTTTCGGCAGAGCCTCTTCGATTGCCGAACGAAGCTCCGTGAAGAAGAGAACGGCAACGAAAGCGATCAAAAGCGACGTTCCGCGATCGAGAAACATGATCGAAGACAGGACGAACGTGTACGCGGTGAATTTTTCCCTTTCTTATTTTTTTTCTTTTCTCTTTCTATCCTGCCGTTCAACTTTTCGGTACTTTTTCCTTTTCCTCCGACAGACGCGTAGCCGCTGTACCCCAGCGCATGGAAGAGGCGTTAAGAACGAGAGGGCTGGTGAAATCCGTGTTGACGCCGGTCGACGAACCACCGCCTCCACCGACAGCTGTCAAGGTAAGCGGTTGTTTAATCGCGAATTTCTCAACTTTCGATCCGTACACGTGGATCGTTTCGAGTCGATCGACTACACTCGATTCCCGTTTCGAGGCGGTGATTCGACGGAACAAGGTGATCACGTTCAAGGAGATCGATCCATCGATGGATCAAAGAGGATGGAAGGAGGAAGAGGATACATTTCCGCACGAGTTGTCGTGTCACGCGGAATATCACGACGATTTGCCGACGATCGAACGCGAGAGGGAAAAGCGATCACCGAGATTGTCGGCTAACTTCTTGACCAAGCACGTGAACGTCGATCAAAGGAGACTGGTGGTTGTCTTTCTGTTACGTCTCGGAGTGAGTTCTCGTTCGCGTTGCGTCTGGCGATCGCGGTGGTAGCGAACGGCGAAGGCTTAACGAATCTCGTTAACGTTCGTAGATGCATTGTCGATATCCGTCGTACATCGTGTATCAATCGGTGAAGCTGTTCGACGCCGTTACGGACAGAATTCCCGTGGAGACTGCGTTCATACAGTTGTCGGCACTGGCGAGTCTTTGGATCTGTCTGAAGAGGCAAGAAAACTTCCACAGGATTCCGACGGTAAGGAAAAGAGATTCTCCCTTCGCGACCTTTCTTCCGGCTTGGCTCGTTGTTCGCAGGCTACGACCATGGTGGCCCTCGCCAAGGATCTTTACGCGGGTAGAGAGGACTTATTGATAGCCCACGAAAGGAAGATCCTGCAGGTCTTCGACTTTAACGTCACGTTTCCCGACGCGTACAGCATGTTCACGCATCACGTGGTCAGTTGTAGTCGTCGGGTCGACATACCCGTCGAGACCTGTTCGTTCATCTACAACTGCGGCAATTACCTGGTAAACGCGCTTCTTTTTTCCCCGCTCTTCTCCCTTTTCGATCGTTCCATTCGAATCGAGGACGCATTTTTTTTTTTTTAGATCGACGTTACCCTATTGGACGAACAGTTTTGTCGGACACCCGTAACGCTGATCACCCTAACGGTAGTCGAACTGGTGCTCGGTCTCGTTTTCGACGCCACGACCGAGAACTCCAGTCCTCGATGGTTGTTCTGGAGGGGTTTGCTCTTTGCCGCGGTTCCTCGTTTGATCGATAGGTCGGTATTCTTTTCCCATACGCCATGTTCGCCCACGTTTCGTGCCTTTATTTTTTCCCTTTTCTCTGTTTCATCGCAAAACGTTGTACGATGATTCGCAGATTTCCAGACAAGGAGATCGATGAAACGCGTATCGCGATGTTGCGACGCCTGATACATTCCGGGCAAAACCACTGTGGCTTCGAGATAGTGTACAAGAAATACAGTCGCAGCAAATACGGTCGAATATCGGAATCGTTCCTGAAGCTGGTCCTCAGGCTGTCCACCGCGGAGACTATATTTGATTCGTAGACCGGTCGCGCTATCCTAGCATGTATCGTTTGCGATTTTTATTCGCGAGTTCGTAACAAGGTGAGAGAGATAAATATGGATGCAGCACAAATGATTGATAGATAGATAGATAGATAGATAGATAGATAGATAGATAGATAGATAGATAGATAGATAGATAGATAGATAGATAGATAGAGAAGGGTGGGGTGGGGTGGGGTAGGGTTGGGGGAGGAGAGATAGAGAGTAAGAGAGCGTTAAAATAAAATAAAATCGACAACGTCTAATGCTCTATGGTACTTTATTGCAGCGTCTGAAAAGACACGTTCCTCGATGCCTTCTTATGACGTGGAAACGGCAATGTCGGCGCTTCAAGCCGTACCGTAATCCCGTTGCGTCTCCTTCCACTCGTTCTGTTTGTTCCACGATTTGTCCATCGACACGAGACCCTTGGCTTGATCCTGAAATCGAAAAGATCCGAAATCGATTCTATCCCTTTCTTTCGGGCGACAAAGGTAGAAACGTGATCGATACCCGGAACAGAAGATTCGATTGATCGGCCCAAACGCCGAACATCTGGAAAAGATCGGGCCGCTTGGAGTATAGGGTACTGGCGGCTAATATGCCGTGAGTGAGTTCCTCCAGGCCATTTGCGGTTTTAGTGCCGGAACCGACGATCACACGTGGCGGATCCAGGCCCAAGTTGCATCGCTGCCATTCGTCGACGGAAGCACGGCCGCCATCGGGACAGAGCAACACGAGCTCCGACTTTGAGACAGTGACGTTGCCCGACAAGGCGGTCAAAGGTACGAACGCGACATCGCCATTGCCGGCCATCAGACACCTGCGACGAAACGACGCGAATAAGGAAACACGGTGACGAGTTACGATCCGATCGGGTTTCACGGCTTACGCGAGAGCTCCAGCTCCACCTCTGTACGTTTCCTCTTTGTTCGGCTTGCACTTGGTCACGGCTCGAAGCTCGTCGTTGTTACTCGCCAAATTTCCGACGCATTGTTTGCACAGCTTCGAGTCGGTCGGCGCTCCGGGAGCACACGATGCCGAGAAAAAGTCTTCCACGTCATCCTCCGATTTCACCAGACCCTTCTGTTTCAACGCGTGAACCGGTGCAGCCCAACCGGCAAAGTCACCCTTGTATCCGCTGTGGCAAGATTTCTTGCCCCTCAGGTCCTCTGA
Organism: Eufriesea mexicana; assembly: GCF_001483705.2. Taxonomy (NCBI): domain Eukaryota; kingdom Metazoa; phylum Arthropoda; class Insecta; order Hymenoptera; family Apidae; genus Eufriesea; species Eufriesea mexicana. The sequence continues at coordinate 176,973 of NW_016928748.1, forward strand.
AACGAACGATCGAGCAACGATTCGTCGACCGCGAAAGATGGAGGGGCGTTCGCGCGAAACGAAGAAATTTCTCTTACCTAGCTTGTTTATCGGGCCAGATTTCCGAACGACCGCCACCGCTGGCCTTTCGCTGTAATTCGTCGAACCTGGTCCGTAGGATTCCGCGACGATGGGAACGGCGTTGAACTCCTTCGAGGCACGAAGTAGCGAACCGCCTTCGAGGACCATCAGATCCGCGTTACCCATTTTGGTGGCCATCAAGCAGTCGTCTAGATTCTTTTCGAGCGTGCACTCCAACTTTGGCCTGACGTCTCTACGATACGAAGTAACGAGCATCGATTAAGGAGAAGAATATCACGGTGACTCGACTTGCGGCAAGATCGTTTACCTAGAATAGGCGGCTATGCCGAGGGCGCGGCACTTATCGAGCGTGTTTTTATCCCAGACGCACCAGCGAGCGCTCTTGTCCGTTGCTCCTGAATTCCTTTCGATCACATCCCAGTATTTCGCGTTCTTCAGATGATTCTCGGGCAACGCAACCGGGGCGGGAACGGCCAAAGTTTTCTCATCGAGTAGCATGATGTCTTTCCACCAAGCCGCCTTTTCTTCTTCGCCCAGTTTACCCAAATCCGTCAACTCCTGCGGAATATTTTAAGCGGCATCCGTTAAACGAGAATTCGTCGGGCGATCGCGAACAAGGCAAGAAAGGAATGAGAAGGAAAGGAAAGGAAAGGCCGAGGAGGAGAAAGAGAAAGAGAAAGAGAAAGAGAGAGACCTTTTGAACCGCTTCTACGTCTTTGACATCCACAGAAGGAAAGGAAAGGAAAGGCCGAGGAGGAGAAAGAGAAAGAGAAAGAGAAAGAGAAAGAGAAAGAGAGAGACCTTTTGAACCGCTTCTACGTCTTTGACATCCTTGTTGGTCATGTATCCTTGCCAAGGTCTGGCAGCCCAAGTGCACGGTTTCGTGTTGCTGTCTATCGGCACTTTGCTACCGTCCGGGCAAAAGTATCGAAAGTCGGCTGGATTTTCCGTGGTCGGAATCGCCCGGGATACACCGACCGGCAAGCCGAAGAATCGTTTCACGTAGATCACTTTGGTCCACGCTACTTCGCCGCCGTTGTGCGCGAGACACCTCAATGCTCCCTCGTATCCGGAATAAATGTCGGGATAGTCGCAGATCTCGGGTTTCTCGCAGAGAGCGCACATGTTGGAGTAAGTCTCCTCTGAAAGGCGAAACGGAAAGGTAACGGAACAGTGGATAAACGCGACGGAGGATTCCGATAGCTTACTGAGTCTGCGATTGATGGCCGGATCCTGGGACCAAGTGCCGACCAAGCATCCCTTGGAGAAGAGCGAACTCAAGGCGCGTAGCTCGTTCTCGCGTGCCGAGTATTCCGGATCGTGTAAATTGTTGAGGACACCCATGCTGGTAAGTTTGGTGATCGGTATCTTGTAACCCACGTTGCGACCCACGCCCGTGTGGCAGGACTTTAGTCCGCGAAGGCCGTTCACGTTTTCGATGGCCAGATCTTTGTGTATCACGGCCACGGCTTCGTAGCGATACGGAGCGTCCGGCTCCTCTTTGGTCCTCACCTGGGAAAGACGTTAGATACGTGGACCGTGAGTATATCTCCCGGCCAAGGTGTACCAGAAGGAGAAGAGAAGCTTTTCGCTCACTTGTTCGACCACGTTGTAAGTGTCCCCGGTGGCCAGTTGGTTGTCCTTCACTGCCATGTACATGTCCTCCGGATCGACAGCTACCACGTCAGCCTCCTTCTTGCCGACCCGCTCGATGCATTCGAGTCGGTCGCGTCCAGAGATGCAGGAAACGGGAATTCCTTTGTGGGCCGAGTCCTTGATCATGTCCACGCAATCCTCCCAAAAGACGTCGGGAACGCATATCGTGACTACGGTGAAACCAGACGAGGTGAAACGCGTTCGCCGGAGAGAGAGAGCTATTTTTCCCGAGACACAGGTGTTTGGCTCGAGCGATCGGGCAGACTGCACCGTACGTCGAGCCAGAGTGTATCGATTGCTGTTTCGCTATACTTACAGATTCGTCTGGAATTGGCAGAATCGTGGAGAACGGATTTGGCGGTAGCGCTCGGTATCGAGTTGCCGACGAATACGGCGAACGCGACAAACGCAAGTGTCGTCACACGACTTGGCAAGAGCATTACGCGAGTAGAGTGCGTTGAGAAACGCTATAAGAAGGAAAGATAAAGGCGAGAGAAACGACGCACGAACTATAACCTCCGCGTCGAGCCGCGATAAACTGCGCGTGGTCGTTGTTGCACGAGTCGCTGCTTGCAGATTCTCCTTATATACAGAGGAGCGCCTTTTTCCTCGTCTCGTATTCTCGCGATCACGCGCGGCATCTGGAGGGAGTATCGGAGACGGTGACCCTCTCTCTCTCTCTCTCTCTCTCTCTCTCCCTCTCTCTCTCTCTCTCTCTCTCTTTCTCTCCTCTATGTGTTATATGGGTTTCTTCGTCCGTTTTCACCGACGCTATTTGCACTTTTTCCTTGCCCCACTCCGAATACGATACTCCCTGCGAATTTATTTACATGGCACGAACTCGCGCGAGCTCGCGCGGTTAGGTCGGACGATCAATGCAGTAGGAACGATTAGGCCCCCCCTCCCTCCCCGCGCGCGATTATCTCGTCGGTCTCGTATTGTCTAGAATTATCTCGTTTTCGCTGATCGCGAATGCGTCCGTTTTACCAGACGTTGCGATTCAACGAGCTAATAGGCGGCAATCAAGGACACGAGACCGTGCGTGCGTTCTCGGTTACCGATTGGTCGCTGATGACGCGAAATTCCTGCAAAATATGCGTGATTCCCCATGCTTCAAGGCTATCCCGGCCATCGACGAGGAAGGTTGCCTTTTCTCGAGGCGAAAGACACACCGGGACCCGCGCGCGATTCGTGCACCGTGATAGCCAAATGCTCGACCTTTGATCTTCGACGCGACCGAGAATCAGCGTTATCGTCCACTCTTTCATTTTCCTTCTCGGGCAATGGGAAAATTCAGAATGGGCAGTATCGTTTTCACCGGGGAATCCCGTATCGCGATGACCCGGTGGTCGCGCGACCTAATCAAAATTTCAACTTCAAGGTCGGGTATGTTCGCAATTTGCAAGTCTCCAGTCGAGTCTCGAGAATCGACAATTGTTGCAGATTATCTCGAATTCGTGCCGCGAGTCGCGCCTTGCGCCTCAATGCTCGTGCTCCGCTCGCTCGAAAAGCGGCTACTCTTAATCGCAGGGGATCCCTCGACGCGAGCACGAGTTGCTCCCTCTCGATCGTCGATCGCTCAGTTTTCCTCGTTGATTCGTCGTTCCTGCGTCGCCATGTCCGTATCTCTGTCACGAGTCGTTCCGACTCGGATGCCCTCTTTCGTCTCGTTGCACCGGATTCCCAGTGAAACCGCGAAACGGATACCATTTTTTCCACTGTTTCTCGCTCGTTGGGTTCGTCGTGCGTCCCACTTGCTTTTTCCTCCTTCCTGTCCTCCTCCCTGTCGACGTCGTCGTCGTCGTCGTCGTCGTCGTCGTCGTGGTCTTCCCGCTTGGACGTCGTACGACACCGGCCCTGCGAATTGCGTAAACATTCCCGCGCGACTCTGCTCACCTGGGAACGAACGAGAAAAAGAAGGGAAGGAGAGGGATCGATTTCGAGTACGAGTTGGAAGAAAAGAGCAAGTCGCACCTTGACCAGATCGAGGTCCCTCGCTCGTACCAATAAATCTTCCATTCTCGTTTTCTCTAGCTCGTGACGCCACTCCTCGAGAGAAACGAGTTCCTGTACTTTTGCGAGTTTTCGCAGCGCGTCCGATCTTCGTCGCTCGGCCTCTTGGATCGCACGGTTGGCGCGGGTCACTTCTTCGACCGGTGTCGGAACGGCATCCTCCCAGTCGGTGAACGGACAACCTTTGCCCCGCATTCGGAGTTGTCCCGTCTTCAGCGTTAACGCTACGTCCCGATCCGTAGACGAGTCCGCTTCGAGGGACGCTTGTCGAAGCTCTATCGTCCGTTTGCATCGGTCGACCTTGTCTCGAGCGAAGGTACACGCTTTCCGCAAGAATGTCAGGCTCTGTTCCGCTTCCGCCAACTCGATAGCGCAGCTTTTCACCTTCGAACCGATCGTATCGCGCCGTACAGTTATCCGCGTCCGCGTTCGTATCGCGAAATCGGTGCCGTCGACTCACCTTTGTCTCCGCTTCCATCTTGAGTCTTCTGAGGCGACACGTAAGACGCCAATGGTCGAGCTCGGGTCGTCGAGACGGTCCGTCGGGCATAGCGTCCAGATGGTTCACGGCTCGCAGATAGCTCGAGCACTCGGCCGGCAATACGTCCGAGGTTCGTTCCTCGATCAGGCAGCTGGCGAGTTCGGCGAGGAACGCGACGGATGCCCCGCACGCTCCGTGCGTACCGGATAGCGCGGGTCTTTTTCGGTACTGTCGAAACAGATACTCGGTCATCGATGGCTTCGACTCGACCAATTCGCCGCGAAACTTTCCCTCGAGCTGCCTGTCCCGTTTGCGCGCGTTCTCGTAGCCGATTCTCGCCTCGGCCACACCTGCCTCGAACAGATCGCATTGCTCGCAGAGCTCGCGCGTCTCTTTCGTCGCTGGCGCGAGTTCCGACTCGATCGCGCGTTCCACCTCGCGCCTCTCTTCCACGATCTCTCGATGTCGAACGATCGTTCGCAGAGCGGACAGTCTTCCCTGGAGTATCGAACGTTCCACTCGTATCTTCTCGCAGGATAACTCGTTCAACTCGTCGTCAAAGATCTTTGCACTCCTCGAGAATTCCTCTGAAACCGAACCGTTAATAACCGTTATCCTCGAGTAACCTCGAGCTCGCTTCTTCGCGGTAAATACAACTCTACCCGTGATCCTCTCGATATCGGACTCCAGCGTTGACCTGTACTTTTCTCGATCGCTCTCTCGCGCGCGAATCTTTTTCTCGTACGACTCGATCGCTCGAGCGTCTTCCTCGGTATAGTCGAACGGATCCTTACTGCGGAGACACTCCGGCATCGGAATATTTCTCTTCGCGTTGTCCTCCAATCTGCGATTCATCCAATCGCGTGGTTTAGGAAGAATCGTATAGCCGAAAGACGCAACGGATCTAGAGACGATTACCTGACTTCTAACGCGCCGTCCATCATTTCGTCGAGCGCGTTCCGTCGAAATTCCTCGACCTTTGCCTCGACTTCCGGGTCGTCGTCGTCGTCGTCGTCGTCGTCCGGTTGCTCGCGTTGACTGGCGTCCACGTCAAACGCGTCCTCCTCCCTCTCCGTCGGATGCCACTCCGGTGCCTCGAGAAGCTTAGAACTCGCGTCCACGTGAAACGTGCACCGCAACTCGCGAACGAGGCGACGAACTTCCTTCGCGCGATCGTTTGCCGCCGTTATTTCCTTCTGCTTTGCAGTTCGAGTCTGCTCGAATCGTTCGTCGAATCTCTCCTTGATCTCTCGTTCTCGAAATTCAGCAATCGCGCACGCTTCGGAGACCTCTACGAAGCCGTGACAGCTACTCCACGGGTTCTCGACGTCGAGCGTACACGGATTATCCTCGTCCTCTAATCTAAACACGCGAAACGGAACGAAGGAACATCGCTAGGGATTCCACTGCGAGACGATTACCTGGATACCAATTGCCGCGTCTTCATGGAGAATCGAGACCAGGCCGCGAGACGCCTGTCTTGCGACGCGAGTTCGGCTAGGGGATAGTTGGTGACCCTCGATCGTCCGAAAAGGGAGAAGACGCTTCTAGGTCGGACGACTAGGGGATCGAGGAATCGATCGCGTATGTAACGACTCGTGCGATCCTGTCGCGCGATTTGCTCCTCGGCATCGCGATAAAGTCGCTTCTCCATCGCCTCGAACGCGAGCTCTCGGCTCGCGCGATCGAGATCGAACGCAGAAATCGGTAGACGCTGGTTCGGTGGCGCCGTCTCGTTCGAGTCGAGCAACGTCGTTATCTGTGGTAGGAAAAAACGGCATTCTCCGTTCGAACGGAGTCTTCTCCGCGGAAGAATCGTTCGGGCTTACCTGACGCTTCAGCTTGGTCCAGTCTCGTAGAAGGGACAGTCGCGACGCGAGTGCTCGCTTCTGTTCGACCATCGACCGCCGATGAACCGTCCTTTCCACCCACGTCTCTGCCTCCTCCTGCGTCTCCACGAAATGCGTCGCGTCTGGGGGATCAGTTTTCCCCGTTTCGAGTCGATCGGGCGTAACGCGACGAGCAGAACCGGTTGATCTCGAGCTTCGGTCATTCCGCTCGATCCTCCTGTTCGATCAAAGTCGTAACGCCGAACGGTAGGGAAAAGAAAACGTGGAATCGGAGATAAAGACGGGGCGAGAAGGCTAACCGGCACGGTAACCCGTTGGCAACCAGATCTCCGTTTCTGCCGAGGGAAATAATCGCGTGACCGACGAGAACGGCGCGTCGACCGCCTCCTTCCGATCGATGATGCGCGACCAACAGGGCAAACACTCGTCGCGGATCGACGTGGTCCCTTCCGACGATCAACCCGTCGAATCCGCAGGTGAGCAGGCACGAGGACTTTCCGCGTTGCACGGTGATCTCGATTCCTCGAGTCTGGTGCAACGACGGCAGAGCCTCGACGAGGAACGCTCCTTCTCGAGGGTCTTCCTGAGAACGAGGACGCAACGATCGATGAGGTCGCGTGACATCGTTCGCGTGGACGTCGATCGCTAACCTTTAACTCGATTCGATGCAATTGCTTCGAGAGATAGGGTATCCCGATCATCTCGCGACTCGATCCTTTTCCGCGATGGACACGCTCGAACGACGACGGTAGTTTCGTCGAGCGATCGGCATCCTCGCGGTAAACGCTTCTCTCCGACCAGCGACACGCGTATTCGAGGATCTCGTTCCCGATACGAGAGTTGCTCGACTCGTCGTTTCCCACGAGGATCAGAGTCTTGGCTACATCGTCATCGTCCGTCTCGTGAATCAGAAAATCCAGCACCTGGCAACGAAAGAACGTGACGGAAATCGCGTTTCAGCCTGCCTCTCCTCCTTACCTTACGGCCGAGGTTCAGCCAGGCCGCGACTCTCGGTTCAGCGGGACTCGTCGACAGCAGGAACAACCTGCCGATTCGGATCGCGGAAACGCCGAGCAGGCAACCTCTGTCGGAGAACTTTACGCGATCCAACGGCTCCCGTTGCAGATGAACGCAATGCGTCGTTCTCGGACACGAGGGCGTGCACGCGTCGACGAAGAGGCAATTTCCCGCTTCGCTGCAACTGGCCAGAATCGGTGACGTCGGGTGCGACGTCAGGTCGGCGACTATGGAACGAGAGTCTTTCGTCGTTGCGTTTCCAACGGTCTTCTTCTTTCTTACCGACCTTTACCGTGATGGGCCAATCGCGTGCTGGAGGAGACGAGTTTGCCGGTCGTTGCGTCGACGATCGTTAGCCCGTCGGCTCGGTCCAGAGCACCCAGGTATCGGCCAGGTAAAGGTACGATGGTCGCGTAGTGGACGTCGCCCCATAGGAGACACTCGAGACGAGGCGTATGTTCGCGCGACTCCCATACCATTTCGTACAGATTGCCGTCTTCCCCGAGAATCAGGATACCGTCGCGACGCGGATCGCTTACCGCGTGCCTCGGGTACGACCGTAGGGGAATCGTCCATGTCGCTCGCCATTCGTCGTTTTCGTCTTTCCACGGTTTCCTGTAAAACTGCGCGCACAATCCACCGAACGCGATCTAACGCTGTATCGGAAATACGCGACGCGTCTTACCGTTGCTCGAACGTCCCGTTCGCGATCAGCATCGTTGACGCCGAAGACCAGCACTCCGTCGCTGTGACCCACCAATGCGGGATTTCTCCACGGGATGGCCTGTTCGGCGACTCGAACGATCGTTCGATCGCGACCACGATCCCTCTGATCTTCGTCCAAGTCGACGGAGCAAACGTTCCCGTGCTGGTCGCAGTAGTACAGCAGAGTCCCGGCCGTGGACCAGGAACAGGAGACCGGACGACGCTCGAAGCGAACGTCGAGAGGGAAGAGTCGAACCGTGTTCGAGCAGGCCAGCACGCGATACACGGACAGGGTGCCGGTGGACGGTGCGAATCGCGCTACCAGGCGAGCCGAGTCCGTCGGACACCTATGGAAAGATCGACGACGATTTCGATGGGACCAGAGGAGGATGAGGCGGTGTGGTACTCACGCGATCGTGGCGCGATCCATGCCCAACGTGGTCGCGTTAGGTCCGTTTACGACGGTCAGCCGTTCGCCGGTTCTCCAGTGCCACACGGTCAGGCAAAAGTCCGGGAAGGTAGCTTGGCCGAGAAGGTATTCGGTGCCGACAAACGCGCAGCACGAGTAACCGTTCGCTCGTCGACTCTCGGCGCATCTGCTTATCCTTCGCATCGTCGGATAGGCCAACACCGAGATCCACGGGTTGGCTTTCCTCTCGACCACGGAGAAGATCGGCGCCACCTTGGTGACCGCGCCATCGCGTTCGCGATCGTTAGTTATCGCGTGGCGACGAAAATGGGGAAAAAAGGCCCCTACTTACCGAGTGTCCCGCGACGCGACACGCGCCGTCTCCTCTTTCGCCACCGTCGAATCGCTCGATCCGCGTCTCACCGGTCCGATGCTCGAGGAAACGAACGTGGACGCCGGAAGCCATTGCTATCGCGTCCCTGCCAACGAGCGCAAAATCGCGACAGTTGCCGAACTTTACCCATCTAAAACGGAAGAGAAACGGACGAGTAACGGACGAGTAACGGACGAGTAACGGACGAGTAACGGAAGGAAAAACGATGTACGGCTACGAGATCGCAGTTCGCTTACAACGTCTCCATGTTCGTCGACGCGAGGTTCGGCCAGGATAACGCTCGCGAAGATTCTCCAGACGAAGCGGTTGATTGTCGTTGCCCTGGGAAACCTGGACGGCCTCGATGGCTCGACGCGGCATCGATCGCTCGGTAAATTTCCCTTTCCGTGAGCGGACGCGTCGACACGTCGTGACCGATTTTCGTGCAACGATCGCAAGTGTGCCAGTGGATCGTTCGGGATCGTAAGAGGTTGGACGAATCGCGGGACCGTTATCGCGACCGCATCGAGCGCATAACGATCGCGCGACGCCCCTCACCGATCGGGGGCCGAAGCGAGGAAAAGCGACACCGTTAACGATCGGGCCATCCAGGCGAAAACGAACCTCGAATACGGAGTTCGAAGACCGTTATCCGTTTAATATGCGTCGACGGCGTTTCGCTCGAGGGGAGCAAACGGAACAACCTTCGACGTTCCCTTGCGCGTTGGACCGGCGTCATTCCGATACTCCGAGTCTCGAGGATCGTTCGATCGAAAGTTCGCGACGGGTTTCATACGAACGCGCATCCGCGCGAGATCCTTTCTCGCTGCTTCGTTTACGCGAGTTTCGTTTTCCTTCGTTTTATCCACGAACAGATAGAAACGGGGATGAACCATCGACGAAGAGGATCGCGCGTTTCTCGCCTCCTTGGATCGTTGGCGACGTTGACGATAATAGCAGCAGTGGCAAACGGTGTGGAACCTGGCGAAAATGCGGCGGCGACGACGACGACGACGGCGACGACCACGTTCACCGACAATCACGCGATCGTCGGTCGTGGAAACGCGATGGAAGCCAGATCGGAGGGAGAGATCTCGTTGCCGATCGAACGGAAGAACGGTAACAACGGTGGCCCGTTCGTTCGAGGAAAGGACAGCTATCTGGAGGCGTTGAGGCATTCTCGTACCAGCACGGATCCTCGCGAGGGTGTGGTCGCGGTAGACGGAGTCGGAACCGGTGCTACGGGATCGTTTCAGCGAAGAAAAGAAGATACGCAGGGACCGGTGTACGCGGCGAAAAGATCCGAATCGTCGCGAGTCGTCTATCCTGGATCGATCGATCGGGACTCGTACTCGATGGTGCCGAGCAACTCGTACACCTTACCGACAAAATCAGCCGGCGACTTTGCCGGTATTCGGGGTTCGTACGGGGTCCCACCGCAGTCGCAGCCGCCGCGCGGCACCTACAGACCACCCTACGACGAGTACTCTTCCTACGGGGACTACGGTGGCACGGTCGGTGCCAACTATTCGCCGCCACAGCAAGGTGAGACCAGAGGTATCGTATTACGCCCGCGTTTCTTGTCCCTTCGATCCCTGGCGTATTCCCGCTTCGATTCCGAATCGATGATCCACGGAACGTGGTTGCAGCGTATGGATCGCCGGCTCCGGCCTACGGCGCCACCTACGGCGCCACCTACGGCAGCCCGTACGGTGCGACCGAATCGATGCACCTAGGATTTTCGTCGATCGGTCTCTCTTGGCCATGGGGCCTCAAGCTCAACGCCTTCACTCTGGCCAAGATTCTCCTCAAGTTGGTCATCTTCAAGATGATCGTCAAGTTTATCGCCGTCATCTGTCTGTTGCTATTCATTCCGAAGCTCGAGATTAAGAAGATCAAGAAGATAAACGTGCAAAACAACAACAACGAGGAGAGCGATGACGACGACGGCGACGACGACGGCGACGACGATGGACGTCGTTCGCTGAACGGTAACCCCCGTCTTGTCTATACGTTATTCTCGCGTTTCTGACTACTACTACGTCCACCGTTGTCTCTGCTTTTCAGCGAAGTCGAGGGCGTGGAACAGACTGAATCTTCTGACCGCGATGGTGGAGGACGCGCTGAAGCAGCACCGGGTCGAGAACGAAACTCGATCGAACCGCATCGAGGACTGCGCGACGCTTCCATGTGAAATTCGACGCGCCTTCGAACGCGACCGATCGTGGCCGGATTACGAGCAATTGCTGCAAAACTACATAGCGGAGGAAACGAGAATCGTTCGAGCAAAGTCTTAGCGTTCGCAGCCGAGGCGATTCTTCGCGACGATGGAAATTTGTTCGCGCGATCGTCGACTAACTTTTCTTCGCATTCGTTCGCGTATTTATTCGACAGTTGACACTGCGCGTTAGCATGTACGTGCCGCCTCACTCGCTCCACGTCTTTTCTCGAGTTCAATAAAGAAGACGTTTCGGACAAGCGTAGCGGAGACTTTCGTTCCATTTCCATCGAAATCGCAACATTTAGCAATTCCGACTGAGCGGAGGCGCGAGCAATTTCCAAGATTGCCGCTACGTGATCTCCTCGATGATTTCTCATGAGGACACGGTGGGGGGATTCTCTCGGTTTATAAGCCCGAACGCTACACGCTGTCGTCGTTTCAGACGTCTTTGTCTCGATCGTTGGCGGATAAGTATCGTTTCGATTTTCTTTTCTTCGGCCAACCGGAAACCAACAACCAGAGACATCGTCGATCGCCGCATTTTCCACGAGCCATGAAGTCGAGCGTCTTGTTTGGTAAGTAAAAGAGACAAACCCGCGACGACGTTTCGATCGTGCGACGGAGGAAAGGGAAGTCGGACGAATTACGTCGACGCACATTCTTTCTCGTTACCTTCGTTTTCCTCGCTCGTTGCCGCGATCGCGACCATCGTCGTCGTCGTCATCGTCGTGGTCGTCATCGTTGTCTCGAATGGATTTCGCGCAGCGTTGGTAGTCGCGTGCGCTCTCGTGCTGATCGAGAGAGCGAACGCGGAGTCGGCCGAGAACAGCACGCAGGCAACCAAACGGGTGAAAGAGCCAAAGGAGATAAAGGAGACAGCGACCGCGAGCAAGGACGTGAAGGCGGCTATAGATAACGCGAAGAAGAATAAGAAGGACTGCGTGAACGAGTGCGATTACGAGCACGATCCGATTTGCGTGCACGATCCGAACGACGAGAGCTTCAAGCCCAGAACGTTCGCAAACGAGTGCCTTCTGGACGTTTACAACTGCGCAACAGGGACCAGTGAGTGTTGTGTCTACCTCTGTGGTTGGCCAATTCCTCCACGCGCTTCGTCTTTCCATCCTCACGTTTCCTCTTTTCGCTCGTTTATAGAGCTGGCGATCAAGAACAAGGGAGAGTGTCCCGGATCGGGTGGCGTCAGGCTCTTCTAATCTCGCGAATGGACCACCCTTGCCTCGCACCGCACCCCTCGACACGGGTCTATCCACGCGTTCGAGGAGAAAACGCAACGCTTATAGGCTTACGTAACGCCGAGTTTCGGCCTTATTAGCTTCAGCTTCAGCTTCGACATCAGCGAGAGAGCGGAGACGCGAACCGAAGATGGAAAGGAAAATGGAAAAGCGTAGGATTAAAGAAATAAAAGAGAAAGCGAGAGTTTACCTTTGTAGCTGCGTTTCTTTCCTTCGAGAACGATCGAAGAAACTCGCGGCTGATCCGGGTCGATGGAGGTTAGGTTAGGGGTACGAGGGGGCTAGGGAAACGACGATTACGACAAGTGGTAGATAGACGGTCGCGTCAGCCTAGGAGCGCGACCATTGTTTGTCAATTTCGAGCGTTACGCGAAAAGCGGCAACCGTATTAACGGTGGTACGCAGTAGGCCGGAAGGCCGTGCGAGGAAATGAGCGAGAGGGCAGAAGGGGCAGGGACCAGCGTATGGACACGCGAGAACGGTGCGCACGACGAGTCGAACGAATCGGGTGCCTGGAGAAAGAAGGAAGTTTTGCTCCCGACGAGGATGATGATTGCCGCGGATCGGATCGTTCGTCTGTTGCTCGTCGTGCTCTCGACCACGCTTCTCGGTGTCGGTTCGCGCTCGGAAATTTCCTCTCGCGATTGCGCGCATTCCGCCGAGCGATCCGCGACCTCGTCCTCGTCGTCGTCGTCGTCGTCGTCGTCGTCGTCGTCGTCGTCGTCCTCGTCCTCGACGACCACCACCACCACCACGACCACGACCACCACTACCACGACCAGTGGAACAAACGCCTCGATTTCAACGGCGAACGGTAGCGTCGCGGCGACCACCGTTCTCGAAGAGTTCGAGAATCGTTTGTCTCGTCTGGAGAGAAGACTCAGGGCCGTGGAGCAACCCGGTAAGCGTAGCATTTTCCTCTCTGTGCCATCGATCCGAGTCGGCGATACGCAATATCGGCCGAATCGTTCGCAGTTTGGCAGATGAGCTCCGCCGAGGAGGATGACTGGGAGATTTGCGCGGAAGGTCCGTGTAGGTGTCAACCGGAGACGAAATCGGTGTCTTGCTGGAGACAGGATCTGTTAGACGTTCCCGCGGCGCAACTGGTACCTCGGGACGTGTTGAAACTGTAAGCTCTCTCACTGGCCACGTCGCCAGTCGTTACTCGCGACACGATGGCACGAAAATCGATTCGAGTGTCGTTGGAAATCGTTGATTTCAGAGATCTGGGTGGCAATCGGCTGACGGCGCTTCACAGGGATACCTTTTTAGATATGACCCGGTTGAATCATCTGTGAGTAGTAGACGGTGACGAATCCGGTTTTCTTCTTCGAGAATCCAGTCATTCGATCGCTCTTTTCAGAGATCTCAGTGACAATTCGATCGAGCATCTCCCCCTCAACCTGTTCTTCTCGTTGCACGCTGTCACGCGTATCAGACTCAGCAAGAACATGCTCAGAGAATTGCATCGATCGCAATTTTTCAGCACGCGAAACCTTCGTATTCTGTGAGTGACCTGATATCGACGATCTTTCGTCTCTCTCTTTCTTCCTCCCTTTTAGAATAGCTCTTCTCGCCCGGTTCTTTTTCTTTATCCCTTCTGACTATCCTGGCACGGCGCAGGGACGCATCCACCAACAGGTTGCGAACGCTACCGGAAACTCTTTTCCTGAGCACTACTTCGCTGATATTGCTCGATCTCTCGTGCAATCGAATCGCGAGTTTCATGCCGGGTACGTTTCGCGGATTGTCCGGCCTGGAGGAGCTGTTGCTGGGTAAGAATCGATTGTCGAATCTTCCGGTCGACCTGTTCGCCGATTTGAAGAGTCTCAATTATCTCGGTCTGGAGGAGAATCGGCTGAAGGAGTTACCGAACCAATTGTTTCGAGCTCAAGCGTCGCTTCGCGAGTTGAACGCGAGGAGCAATCAACTGACGGAGATATCCGCCGAATTATTAACCCCGTTGAAACGGCTGCGATCTCTCGAGATGTCCAACAACGAGATAGCTAGAGTAAATATCGGTACACGGGCAGGAAAATTCTCCTCCGTTCCCTTTATCTTTGGGCTTTCTTCGTCCGCCGGTTTGTCACGAATCTCGTTTGCTGACCGTAGATCGATCCGTCGGCGTTTCGAGGTTTGGTCGCGTTGGAGGAACTTCAACTGGGTCACAATCGTATACGAAACTTAACGCCAGGACTGTTCTCGAGTTCCGGCAAATTGGCGAGGTTGGTTCTCTACGCGAACGGCATAGAGAGTTTGTCCCGCGGCGCGTTTCACGGCCTGTCCAACTTGACGTCCCTCTTTCTGCACTCGAATCATCTGAGAATAATGCACCCCGAGCTATTCCAGGACACGCCGAATCTGCGAAAGTTGTGAGTAAGGGGCGTCGTAAAGGGCCTCGTACGGGGCGTCGAGTATCTCTATGAAAGCGTTTGCGATCAAACAGGCAGCTGGAATCGAATTATCTGTCGTCGATGCCGCCACGGATATTGGATGCGGTGCAATCCATCGAGCAGCTTCGTCTCGCTAGAAACCCATGGCACTGCGATTGCGCCGCCTCTTATCTGGCCATGTGGTTGCAGAGAATGTACCTAGCGCGGGTAAACGGCACGAATTCGACCGAGGATTTAGGCGTTTGGGAGTTTGGGGCCGGAGCGGTTTGCAGGGGCCCAGGTATTCTCGGTGGCAAGCTGTTGCTTCGATTGACGTTTCACGAACTCTGCGAAGGCCAGTGGGCCTCGATGAGAGGCTTGGTTCCTCGACTGCCGGTCGACCTTGTGGCTGGCATTGGCGGCGATGACGCTAGCGGTGGCGCCAGTGGTGGCGTCGGTGGTGGCGCTGGTGGTGGCGGACGAAAAGCCACTTGGACCACGGATAATCCGGGACTCGCGTAACGAGTCGGTCTACGTTCTTCCTTCTCTCGCACCGCGACGATAACTTTTCCTTTTTCTCCAGTGCGAATCGTTACGCGTTACGTGTTCATTATACTGATCTAAGCCGCCTCCGCTCCTCCTCCTCCACCACCGCCTCCCGCCTCGATTTTATTTTCCCTTTCCCGTGTCGCTAGTTTGTTCGCATGTAAGTATATACGCGCATACCGTACCGCGTATCGCGAGATTTTATCGGCCGTATCTGTGCTCGAGTTTCCTCGACCCGTTTGACCGAGTTTGTCTGACCGATTACGCGACGCAAAAATTTCCGACCGATGCGCCGGTATGCGTGGTTGTAGCGCGTTATTAACCACGATGGCGGACGCGTTTCGCGATCGACCGAGCAAATGGCTGGATCGAGTAGAACGGACCAAAGGCAACGAATGTACGAGGGAAAGTCGAACGGAGAGCGTGGGGGAACGCGGCATCGTTTGGCCGACCTAACCGTTTCGATGGGCAACGATACAGTGCGTCACGAGCAATGGAGGCAACGGTATCCACGACGAAAACGGCGATCGGGCCGCTGAAACGTTTGCTCGAGATTCTCGACGAAGAAAACGCGTTCGATCGTACGGGTAACGAACCCGTCCTGCGATTCGTTCATCCGGAAGATCTACAGGTGAGAGCGACTCGATCAAAAGCCACGCGAATATATCGCACCACGCGTTCTCTTTGTGTTTTCGTCTCGCAGAAGCTATTGCCGATCGAATTGACCGACGAACCAGCCAGCGAGGAGGAAATCGAGACGTCGATAAGGCAGACCATCAGGTACTCGGTTAAGACGTCCAGTCCGCATTTTCACAATCAACTTTACGCGGGTGTCGACGAATACGGCCTAGTTGGATCATGGTTGACGGATACGTTCAATACGAGCCAGTAAATTTCCGATATTTTCGATACGGCGTGTAAACAAGGGGAGAAAGAGGGAGCTGTATTCTCGATTCGCGTCGATAGGTACACGTACGAGGTGGCTCCGGTATTTACCTTGATGGAACGACAAGTGATAGAGAAATGTTTGCAACTGATTGGATATCCTCCGATGCCAGACGGAGACGGTATTCTCTGTCCCGGTGGTAGCATTTCCAACATGTACGGTATGGTACTGGCCAGGTACAAAAAGATCCCGGATGTAAAGACAAAGGGACTCGCGGGACTTGCGCCGCTGGTTTGCTTCACCAGCCAGGCTGGCCACTATTCTTTCACGAAAGGCGCTCACTGGCTGGGACTGGGAACCGATCACGTTTACAAGGTAAATCGCGTTTGCTATCGAGATTCGCACGTACCTACACGATCGCTAAACCGCGATTATTCACTCGACAGGTAAAATGCGACGAATTGGGACGCATGCGACCGGACGATTTAAAGGCCGGCATAGCGAAAGCCCGGAGGCAAGGCCACTTACCGTTCTTCGTCAACGCTACCTGTGGCACCACGGTCCTCGGCGCGTTCGATCCACTGCCAGAGATCGCGGCGATCTGCCGCGAGGAAGATCTATGGTTACACGTTGACGTTCGTACGATGTTCGCGATGTGCGGCAACGAGTGGTAGGAAAGAAAAGACTATCGATTGTAATTCGAACGATTGTCGCTGTTACAGGCATGCCTGGGCGGCACCTTGTTGCTCTCGGAAAAGTATCGAGACCGACTGACGGGTATTCAACTGTACGTTACGCGCTTATATCTTTCTTTCTCTCTTTCCTTTTCCTCGTTTTTCGCGGATAGCTCAGCGATGATCTGATACGCGCGTTTCAATACGATACAGCTCCAATTCCGTGGCGTGGAATCCCCACAAGATGCTCGGCGCGCCGTTTCAGTGTTCGTTGTTCCTGGTCAAGGGTAAAAACGCATTGCACGAGGCGAATTGCGCGGGAGCGCAATACTTGTTCCAACAGGACAAACAGTACGACGTGTCTTGGGACACGGGCGACAAGAGCGTGCAATGCGGGAGAAAGGTGAGACTCGTCGAATTACGCGGTCATCGATACGATAAACGCGATTACGCGATTCTTCGTCGTAGGTGGATGCTGCGAAATTTTGGCTGATGTGGAAGGCACGTGGAACGCAAGGTCTCCGGAAATCCGTGGATCTCGCCATGTCCGCCATCGAGTACTTTTTCCAACGGATTCGAAATCGCGATGGATTTCGCTTGGTTATTCCTCGATACGAAGGTTGCAACGTTTGCTTTTGGTGAGTATCCTTTCTCTCTCTCTCTCTCTCTCTCTCTCTCTCTCTCTCTCTCTCTCTGCTACATGCTTTCCCGCATTCGCGTGAACAAATATCCGTTTCGCAGGTACGTACCACCGAGTATGCGGGCTCAACCGGAGACTCGGGAATGGTGGGACAAGCTGTCCGAAATCACGGCTAAAATCAAGGAACGCATGATGGTCGAGGGAAGCCTGATGGTTGGTTATATGCCGCTGTCCTACAATAACCTCGGCAACTTTTTCCGCATGATCGTCACGTGTCAACCACCGCCGAGCAAAGCTTCCATGGATTACGCGATCGAGAAGATCGAAGAGTTTGCGCTCGATTTGTAAACCAATCCCGACATATTCGCATTAGAGCTCCATCGAGTAAAATAGAAAGAAAGCTCGGAAGAAAAAGGAATTCGTTGGAGAGCAGAGTATTCTTGCGGGCGTTATCATTCATTTTATTGCAGTCACGTGATACTATGCCTCGCTGGAAAGAAGGATTTAAAATGGATAGCGTCGATCCGGCGTATCGACGATACACGCGACGTTTTTCACGCGTTCGTAAATGTCCGTTTTCAATTATCCAAACGTCGTCTGAGTTTATCGCGTGAAATTCCTCGATCCGAATGTAATTCGCCGAGCTAAATCTCGAGTCTCGAAAGTTGGATCGTTTTTTTATCACGTCTTCCATTCTCGATTATCGTTGTTCGCGCGAACGAGTCGACGCGTTGCCGCGACTCAATGTGAGCCAATAATAAAAATCTGCGAATCACGCGCGCTGTGTGCCACGAATGCACATGCACGCGTAACGCATTCATACACGCGCGTTCACGTTTTTAGCGATTCCTCGCGCGTAACAGCTACATCCATATCCATATCCACATCCATATCCACATTCATACACGTAGTAGGTACATTTCGATACGTTAGACGTTCGTTTTCGACGAGATTACACGCGACGCGCGTGCTCGACGTAACGATGGCACTGAATCGTTCGATGCGAAACCGGAGGTGATCGTGTCTGTCATTTAAAATAAAAGAAATACGGGATGAATATTACTGGATCTCGAGTATAGATGTGATCCGTCCTGCGTACGCTTCTCCTGCCCGGGTTCGGCCCCGAAAGTTCTTGATACGGCCGAGTCCACTGCTCGAGGAGCGTGATCGGTGCGAAACACGGGAGAAACGGATGGTAGTCGCGTCGCGTCGCGTCGCGTCGCGTCGCGTTTATAGCGTTTGTGCCCGCCGTTTTTGTCGTACGCCTTCATGGCGATATCTCTTCGTGAGTGCTAGTCTCGCGTGCGTTCGGTTTAAACGCGAATACCGTCGTCCTATGGCGGGTTAAACTCGTTCGTTCCTCCGTACGCGTCGCACGCTGTCCGTTCAATAGTATTTGTCCTGATCCGGATCCACTCGAATATGCTGCTGGCCGTGACTGTTGCGCTTCAAAGTAGCGGATTCGTAGTCGAGACTCTTCGGATACAGTTTCGGACTTCCAAGACCGTTCACGTTTGGATTGTTCTTTCCGCGAAGCGTTCCATTGCCGTTCGTACTACCGGAGAAGCTCGGCTGCCGCTTAGCGTTTACCTGTATTCTCAACGAAACGCGTTTTATTAGTAGAATCGCCAGTATCCGGACAGGCACGCGAGTAGACGTCGATTGCTTACCTCCTTCAACGGAACGGTAACGTAGGGATTTTGTTTGCTGATGTAATGAGGACTGCCGGGAATTCGTTGCTGTCGTCGCTTCAGATAGCAAAAGCTGAAAAGCGCGGTCAGGGCTAAGCCAACGAGAAATCCGATCACGCAACTGCCCACCACCGCGCCGATCGTTACGCCGGAATGTTCCACGCTCGACCGTAGAGCATTCACGTCTGGAAAAAATCGTGTAAATCGATTGAAATGTAAAACAATGTAGACGATTATCTAGACGATTATCTAGACGATTATCTAGACGATTATCTAGACGATTACGTAGACGCGAAAATATCGCGTGGGACATGGTGCGTCCGTGCTCTCACCGTTGTCCGTGCAATCTGGCAAACAGTCCCGCGTCTCTCTGCTGGGTCCTTGGCACATTCCGTTACCGTGCTGAAGGCACTGTCGCTTCCGGTGCTGTTGATGATCGTCGTCGCACGGTGTCCAACGCGACCACGAATCCCAACCGAGCAACGACTCGCAACTAGGCATCTCGCAAGTCTCCCTCACCAATCTAGAGCCCTCGCAGCTCTCCGGACCGAGGCATTCTCTCGTTCTGGAACGCAGGCCGATGCCGCACGAGACGGAGCACTCGGACCAGTCGGTCCAGCGGGACCACTGGCCCTCGGTTGTCGCGCCACCACCGACCGCGCTCGAGCGGCACGGGTGCGCGTTGCACAGCCTGGTTTGCAGGGACAAACCCTCGCAGGGTGGCGATTCGCATTGTCTCACCCTGTGCTGAGAACCTCCACCGCAGAGTCGATCGCAAGCACGCCAACCGGACCATTCGCTCCAACCGGCTTCCATAGCGAGATCCGCGTAAGAATTCTGATTCCCGCTTCCTCTCAGACAAGAACCGTCGTTTCTGCAATATCGCTCCTCCTCTTTGGCCAGTTGTACCCTCACGCTGGACGGATCGTCGGTCTGTGCGCGGCAGCTGAACCGAAATCGTTTCTCCACGTAACCGATGCCCGTGTTTTGAGCGGTGCCGTTCGCAGCGAGCCACGGAGTCCAACCGGAGTATCTCTTTGTCTCCACGCACTGATGGGCGTTGCATTCTTCCACCTAAAGCGGTAAAAAGAAATGGTTGGCAAAGCGACAGCTGTGAGATTCGCGCGTTCTCCGTTACCTGAAAATCGCATCCGTTGCACTCGACGTTGGTAGACTTTCGCGGCGAAGGATTCTCGCACGTTCGTCTGCGTATTCGTATACCTGTGATAGAAACACGATCGGAGAGAAGGATTATCGAATGGGGACTCGGTATGCGGAACTCGGTGTAAAGTCGCTGTGCTGCATTCCGCTTACCACCGTTACAGAGTCGAGAGCACGCGTTCCATGCACCCCACGACGACCACTGGCCGAAAGTTTGCGGCGGCGGTGCTATCTTGGCCGGCGTGGGACAGGGTGGAAGATCTATGCAGACGATGTCGTCGTGGTCGTGACCGACGCAGACCCGTCCTCCGAATGCCGGGGCTGGATTCGTGCAAGTACGCCGTCGCGTTTTCATGGCAAAGCCGCAAGTTTGCGAGCACGCCGACCAGGCTGACCAGGCGGTCCACCCTCCGTGAACCGTACAGTTGGTTACCCTGACCCTGGCTCCCGTGCAAGTTGCACCGCCATGCTGAGGTGGCGGATTATTGCAATCTCGCGTTTGACACTGACAGCTATCCGCAACCTAGCGGAAAGAGAGGACACGCGCCTTTTGTTTACCCATCGTTCCTGCGCGAACGACGATTACGCGTGCACGTGGATTCGGTTCTCACCGTATCGGTATGTTCGGAGTGAATATGCGAATGCGAGTGCGAGTGAGAGTGCGCGTGTTCCGTGGTACCGTGTTGACAAGAGGACCACGAGCTCCAGGCACTCCAACCACCATCGACGGGATCGGTGAGAACCGGGCATTTGGTCACCTCCTGATGCCAGTGGTTGGCCAGATGATTTTGCTTCGGGGCTGGGGCACATTTCATCAGGTGTTCGTTCCAACCGCAGTACGGCTCCTGCGCGTTCAGGCAAGCCTGACGACTTCGATGTCGATGGCATTGGGCAGCGGGTATTCTGCGGGAGAGAAACGGACACTGGAAGGGTAGATCGTTGGCTGATCGAAAATGGATAAAGGATCGCGCGAACGCGCTCGCAAACGTACCTGGACAGACCGAATTCGGTACCGACGTACAGACTCTGCGTATCTTTCAAGAACTGCAGGGTGATCGGCGTGGAGGGCAATGGACCCCAGACCTCGACGATGCAGGTCTCTTGCGTTCGGGGCAATACCGATATCTTCTTGATCAGGCCAACGTCGGTGGCGACATAGAGGACGGTGACCCCGCGATGCAGTTTAGTGGGTGTAACGTCGAGAGCGATCAACGTGAATCTCTCGAGCAGAGCCGTGTGCAGCGGTTCGTGCGTCGTACTTCGAACCGCGTCGTCCATCAACTGGTACCTTTGATCGTCTATGATCTGATGAGGTGGCACATTCGCGGAAGTACCGCATCGTTGACGATTGTGATGAGAGACGGTCCGCCTCTCCCAGGCAGCGCCCGAATTCTCCTGATGCTTGAAAGGTCCGTTGAAGCTCGCGGTGATGGCGGACATGTTGAAGGCGCATATCGCCGAGCCGGCAATGCCGTTGCTAAAAATACGCGCGACGTCGCGAGATTTTAGCTTTCCTCGGTCCTTCTCCCCATCGCGATTATTGGAGAGGAGAGAAAGGAAAAAGGAAGAAAAAGAGGTGGACAAAGTTGGCGAAAGCATACGTACCGTTTTCCACGTTCCTTCGCGAACGAACAAGCACCGGGGCACAGACATGGGAGAAAAATGGGAATCGAACGTGAGACGGAAGGCGAACACGCCGAGCCAACGTGTAACACGACGTATCGTGGTATATACGTGGAACGCGTATCGTCGACTCTGGTACTTACATGGGCGTGGTGAACGTCGCGTAAACGATGCCTTCTTCCGGATGATAGACCGCGCCCTGAATCTCGTCGTAGTAGAAAGGAAATTCGCCAGGGAGGGAGCAATTTAATCGCGCCTTGCCGAAGGTAGTCCAAACCTCTCTCATCATCATTTGACCACCGCGATCATTTTTACAGACTCTCGCTATCCTCGAGTAGATTTTCTGCAAGCAGGAGATTAGAAAAGATGGCTAGGTTGCGAGCGAGAGAAAAAGAAGAAAGAAAGACGATCGGTGGTGGATCGATCGTTGGGCCGCGTTACCTTGCCGCAATTGATGTACTCGACGGCCGATTCGCGGAACAAAAAGTACACGTGATCCTCAGTCTCGAAACTGCCGACAAACTGCGGGTCGTTTAGCCACCTGAAAGCGGACAGGAGCGTTGAAGAGAGACGAAGAAAAGGTTGATCGCGAGCGCGATATGTGTCGCGCGGAAGCGATCGTCGTGTTACCTGGAGTCGTATTGGCGCGTACGGAGATTCGGCGAGGCGAGGGTTCTGCAGATGGCCGGATCGGCGCTGGAAAAGTCAGTAGGCGTTCCGGTGAAAAGGCCGCCGGTGGGCCCTCTGGCTAACAGAGCGGTCACGTTGGCATACGGCGAGTAAGGGCACATGGCCGCGCCCGACATCTCGCTAGTCACACTGCTGATGTTCTCGATCTGCGAAACGATCCGCGATCTCCATCTCGATCTCGATACTCCTTTCGATCTGTCTATTTATCGAGGATGCTTACCTCCCTCCACGTACACCAAGGGCTGAACGCGTACGTGCCGCAAGTGAACAGGCTCTTTCCATTGGTAAGCAGAACCTTTACGTAATTGCGGCAATCCTCGACGCTCTGGCCCTTGTTCTGACAGGTGTTGCTCTTGTCATCGGGTGCTGGCCAGGAGGCATGTTCGAGCGGCGTCAACGACGTCAGAGTCAGCCGATAGAGATTATCCCTGAAACGGCATACGCGATTTCGTTTTCGTTTTCATTTGCATGCTCGATCGCGCGATCGAATAGCGCGCTCCAATAGCGCAGGCTCGCGCGTATAAGCGTGGGACGCGACGCGTGGAAAAAGCTGCAGTTTGCGCGCGCCACCGATCGTGCTAAGCTCGGCAAGAGCGACCGATCGACGTCGTCGTCGCCGTCGCCATCGCCGTCGCCATCGCCATCGCCATCGCGCAATCGCGCCCGTATGAAACTAGCAACGAAGCATAAACGGCGCCTACGTGGGCGCCTGCCGCGACTAGGCGCGACTAGGCGCGACTAGGCGCGACTAGACGCGACACTCTGACCAAAAGCGATCGTTAGCCGAGCGAAGCGGTACCGCGATCGAAACGATCGTGCTCGACTACGTGGACGAGTCCTCGCACTTGGTACGCGATTTCGAAAAAGAACGAAAATGGTCGGGTAAATGGTAGAGCGAGGGTAAAGAGAGCATGTACCCAGCGAACGCGTATACGGTCACGGCGTACGGAGAATCCTATTGAGACAGATTGCTTCCTGTTCGTTAAACGAATAGGATGGATCGTTTGGCGACTTTGTTCTCTCGCTCGTCGAAACTCTGGCCCAACGACTCGCGCGGTTCAGTTCGCTACGCGTCCAATCGAGTTCGATGGCCGAGCGATCGCGTATCATCGTCGTTGCCATCGTTCTCGTTATTGCTGGATCTGGCAAACGCCAACTCGCTCTTCCATATACCTGTCGAAACGCGACGCGGATATGACAAGGTAGTATTCGGTGACGTCACGGTTGTCGAGCACGGCAATCGAAGTGGAAGAATGTAAATCGTGGCGCCGTGTCGCGTGCACGTACTTGGACCGCTACCCTTTCCCTCCTCTCTGCTCCACGTGTTTCGATAGTCGACCGTTTTCACGCTCGCGTTTTTTCCCGTCCGATCGAAAATAATTCCGGCCATTTATCTCTTTCTCTACGTCTGCCTTTTCGAGGAGGTTCCATCGACCGAGTCCGCTCACGCGCGGAGGTTTCGCAGGTCAGAAACGCGACATCGCGTTCTCAGCTGGATCTTTCCTTCCCAGAACGAGGTAAGCGTACGCACGCTGTTCCATCGACCGTTTGCCAGCGCGTACGTGGGCCGTGGTTAATAACTAACGTTCTATTAATAGAAGGTAACACGAGGGCGTACTCTCCTTTCCACGCTCGATTCGATCGCGGTTCGATCGCGAAAATCGAGCAACGGCCGTGGCGTTTGCGCTTTCCACGACGATTTCGAAGGAGCGAGCAAGCAACCGGAATGCGGCTATAAAATCTTTCTCTTTCTCGAACCATCGATTCTCTTTTGATCGATCGATCGATTCGGAGAAGAAACGAGTATTCGTGGTTCGGGTAAAAGGGCAAGAGCAATTTGGCGCGCGGCCAAGGCGCGATGGAGACACTGCTCGGCGAATCGCCAAACCGCGTTTCGATCTTGGGATCGCTCTCGATTCGTTGTAAATTCGCTTCCGCATTGGACGGCCCGCTCTCGCCCTCGCTCCTATCGAGCAACTATTCGAAACGTTCGATGATCGATTGCTCGATGTTACGTACCGAGCACCGACGACGACCTGTTGTCTAGCGACGTCGAACAGCAGCTGGGAATAGGTCGTGACTCCGTCCTGCTGGAACAGGCTGGCATCCGCGAGATCTGAAACACGCGTGAAAATCGGTGCGTAGAGTTCTCTTGGTCGACCATTGGTCGATCGCGCGATGCACTCGTGTGCGTACGCGAGTACGTAGAATGGAGAAGACACAGAACGGAGGAGGGAATAGACACGAAGGTTCCCTTCCCTTTTCGACGAACCGTTCTCGCTCGTCGACTTTTAGCTTCCTCCCGGTCGCGGTCGCCATCGCCATCGCCATCGTTTCCACGTTCCGAGAACGAGTGGACACGAGTCGAGTAGTTTTTCGCTTCCGGACAAACTAGTTTAGCGACGTTCGACGAGCAAGTGGTTTCTTCCTAGCCAGCGGATCTTCTAGTTTTTTCGTCTTCCTCGACTCGCGTCGCGATCTTTACCCGCGAACCCGTTTTCGAAGAGAGCGCACGCTCGAAAAGTGGTCGCGATTTGGCGCGTAAACTTGGCCAGTGACGCGTCGCCGAGCGTCTCGAAGCGTCGCGGTGCGAACGCTTTCGCGCCTTTCTCGTCCCCTCGTTAGCCGAGGAAGGAGCTCCGCACAAAGCAGGACGCGTTCCATCGTCTCGCGATATCGCGAGTTTCTCTCCCTTCGCGTTCAGCTTTCTCTCTCTCTCTCTCTCTCTCTCTCTCTCTCTCTCTCTCTCTCTCTCTCTCTCTCTCTCTCTCTCTCTCTCTCTCTCTCTCTCTTTCTCTCTCCCTCCCTCTCTCTCTTTCTCTCTCCCTCCCTCTCTCTCTTTCTTTCTCGTTTCTCGGTGCGCCTTCTCCTAGTCCTCCTGTCTTCGTCTTATTGTTTTTCAGCCGGTTTGCCGACGCTGCGAAACGATTCCGCAAAGGTAGCTCCGCGTGGTTCGTCGTACTTCTCGCGTTTCCACGTACTCGGGGCACGCGTTTGCCTGTGTCGCGCGTGCCTGCGACGTACACCGGTGTGGCGGCAGCGTCCATGTAACCGCGTACGTGCGCTTATAAGTAGATACGTGTGGGACGAACGGGCCCCAGTTAGCATAACCTGATCTCGAAGGCCTCTCGGGTATCCTCCCTTCACTCTCCGTCTTTTCTTTTTCTTTCTCCTTCCCTCTCTCCACCCTCCCATGCCGGGCCTCTACCTGCTCCCACTCGTTTCTTCCTTCTTCTTTCGCGTCTTTTCTTTTTCTCCCATTTTCTTTCTTCTCTGCTATCGGATTATCGTCGATGCGTGTTCATCGATCGACTACGTTCGTTTCGCTGCCACGTTACACCGCACCGGCAAACTCGTCGTCGTCGTCGTCGACGACGTTACAACGATGGCGATGACGCAACGCAACAACGGCGCGAACTCGAGATTTTCCACGCTGTAGCGTCGTAATGTAGGAGGACGTTCGAGGTCGCGAAATTACGCGTTCGCGACCTCGTGAGAGAAAGGAAAAGCCATGTCGCGAGACGAAAAGGGACGAGACGAGGCGAATAATAAAGGATCGACGATTCGAATGACCGGGCGAGATAGTACGAAAAGAAGACGAGTGATTAAGGTTGGGCGAGTGTCGTCGGGCCATGAGCAGGAGCAGGAGCAGCAGCAGGAGCAGCAGCATGAGCAGGAGCAGCAGCATGAGCAGGAGCAGGAGCATGAGCAGGAGCAGGAGCAGGAGCAGGAGCGAGAGTACACACGCGTGGCGACGCGTGCCACGTTCACCGCCTACGCGGTAGCATGCTCGAGTCGAACGCGAGAAGCAAGAACGGTGACAGAATCGAAACTTTCGACGACTCTCTCCTCCATGCCGCGACTATTCATTTTTCTCTCTGTTCCCCTCTCTTATCCCCTCGCGGACGACGCTGCCGATACGAGCGATAAATTTGCGGCCGGAGGCACTCCGAAACGATGGAATCGAGCCACGCGACCGACGCGCCTTCAACGCCCACGAGTCGATCGACGACCAAGACACAAAGAGGAAAAGAAAAACGGCGACGACGACGACGAGGCGATTCCCTGTTCGCTGGGGAAAAGGATGCGTTGTTTACTACTCGCGATACCTCCGTTCCTCCGCTTCCATCGATAAGTACGCGATGGAAGACGTTTCTCGCGCAATGTCGTACGTGCGACCAGGCACGATTACCCGCTCGATCTTATCGCGCGTCCGAGATAATCGCGATACGGTTTCATCATTCTTCTTACCTTCGTAGGAGATGCGTCGAAAGTCGTCGGCAGCGCGTAGGCTCGCGACCAATGTCCCCAGAATCGCGAGGCGCACCGGCCACCGGTCCATCCCGATCGAGCTTCGTCCTCCTTTTCCCTCTCTCTCTCTCTCTCTCTCTTTCTCTCTCTCTCTCTCTCGACTGTTCTCTCACCTGGGAGCAGAAACGAAGAGAGATGATGGATGAGAACGGCGTGTCTTCGGCGGAAAAACCATGTCCCTTGGACGATGGCCGCGGGGTCGTGGCGTTGCGCGCGACAGGGCCGCGAGTCGGCCAACAGCGGGACAAGAGCCGGGAGCAGACGCGAGGTCGACGACCTCGCCCGCGTCTTCGTACCGATCACAGCTACGCGACGACGTCTTTTCGCCCGGATCTCGTCCGTTTCGCGTCCGTTTCGCTCGCGTTTCGTCGTTCCTCGACGCTGCAGCGAGCATCCTTCGCGTTTCCCGACGGTCAAGAGGGGGATTCGTCTCTCCTTTCGCGAGCGTTCTTTGTCTTCGCCGCGTCCGTGTCACGGTGACGACTCGCTTTCTCGTCTATGAATAGATAGCGGGATAAAGGAGGACGCGAGCGGAGCGTGTTCTGAGACATCGGCGGACCCACGTGGTCGCTATACGAATACGTACGCGCATCATCTCCATGGTCGCGTGAAAAAAGCAGCGACGGCGACCAAAATCGGGAAACGTCCGTCGTCGCTATCACGGGACGATACGCAACGAAGGTTAACGATATCGAACGTTCACGTCCAACGCGTCAATTCCTGTCTTCCGTGTTCCTCTTTACGACTTACCGACGCGACGATCAAATATTCCCGTCGACGTTGCGGTGGTCTCGGTAGGGTAAACTTTTTAAAAGCCCACGGTCTCGTTCGCGATGCTACCATCGGCGTGGCACGATGAACGTCACGGTGGTCCCGAAACTCTAAAAAGGATACGGGATCGTTCGGGTATAAATATCGCGGAGGACAACTCTGTCGTCTTCGTGGTCGTGGTCGTGGTCGTGGTCGTGGTCGTGGTCGTGGTCGTGATCGTGATCGTCGCGGTCACTGGACGTCTACCGCGTGTATCGCGATCGATACGTGCGAGGAAACGGTATCGAACCGAACTGGGATCGCGATTTATTAGAGAGGAAACGGTACCCGATGACATCCGGATCGAATAAGGCGAACGCGGAGCAGCGAGGCGACCGTATTCGTCCCGAAGGATCGCTCGGTCGTGCGACACGCGGTATACGACTCGGAACGGTGTCGAGCTGTCTCGACGAGGCTGTGGCAGAGGAAACCATCGCTCGATGCATCGTCGTTGTACGCGATATCGAATCGCCAATCTCCGCTTCGACCGTTCCCTCCTTTCCACGCATTCTCGTATTTTTTCTTTACACGTGACGGATAGCCGGTGTCGGATAAGTAGACGCGCGCGAGCTCTCGGCTTAATCGCTGCGAACAGAAGATAAGCGAAGAAACGACCAGTACCTCGAATCGATTCCGTGGACGAAGAGGAGGAGGAGAAGGAGGAGGAACCGAAAAGAGAATTTATCGGACGATCGCGAGCGGAAACCGACCTTCGCGGTCGTTGCGAGAGAGGACACGACTCTTCTTCTCCAAAGACATTCCCGCGTAGGTGCGGATACGCTGGAGCGTAGCAGGATTGCCGATGACGAGTACCGTTAGACAGCGCGACACCGGAGCTTTCGTATCGCGCTGACAAGGAACGTGGCATTTCTCGCGATTACCTTGCCGAGATAACGACACGGTCGAATGGGAAGCGATAAACGCGTTCGAGAGATTAGAAGCTCGCCTGCGCTTACCGCGCGTTGTCGCCCATTGGGATACCATTTCCCTTTTTCCTCTCTCGTTTCCTTTCCCACCGTCCGATCGATCGACCGATCGACCGACCGACCGACCGACCAACCCCGTTCTCGACCGATCGTCCGAGTTACCGCGAGGAATGGAAAGCGTCCGTTGGAGACGTTTCGTTTCGCGCTCCCGATTTTCCAGCGACTCTCGACGCGCAGGGTGTGGCCCGTGCGCGATCTTCCTCTCTCGTTCGGGTCGTCTCGTTTTCTAGTACCACGGATAGAAGAGCTCGCGGTGGCTGGCGCGCACTCGCGAGAGAGAAGCGTTCGCGATTTATCTCGAGCCCGTCGTAGTAGGAGAGTAGGTTGCCGTGGTCAGAGGAACGATGCGGTATAGCTGCGTACAGTCGGACGCGCGACCGGCCTGCGAGAAATTTTATGGGAGCGGGTCGCCAAACATGGTAACA
This sequence comes from Eufriesea mexicana, assembly GCF_001483705.2. NCBI lineage: Eukaryota > Metazoa > Arthropoda > Insecta > Hymenoptera > Apidae > Eufriesea > Eufriesea mexicana. The sequence goes on from NW_016928748.1 coordinate 205,847, forward strand.
CGGCCGCGACTTACCTCGACGGAGGTTGCAGCTTCGTCGATGCGCTCCCTCCGCCATCGAGATTGGCACCGAGATTTCGCATCTCCGTGGCCGCGGCCGCGACCGGGACTGCGATCCCTCGGTACACGCGCACGGCCCGCGACCATTCCACGGGGCGCGGTGGTTGTCGACGATAGAACGGAATGGAAACAGGTGGTTCGACGATCGGTCGTTCGCTGTACTGCTCCGTTCGCGATAACGCGCGAGGGCAAGCTATCGACTCGACCTCTCTCGCGAGGGGACGAAGCTTGCAGCGATCGTTGCAGGAAAAGTCCGTGCGCGCGCGCGATCCTCCATCGGACCCGATATCTTCGCGCTCGTCCAATCGATCGTTCGTCTTACCATATAATAATAATAATGCGAACTCGCTAACGACAGGTTTTCTCGGTTCGATAACTGAGAGAAATGCGGCGTCGATAGGTCTGGAAGCGCGATCGCTTCGTCGCGTATCGGAGTCGCGCGTTTATCTTACCTGCTGAGGGATAATATTTATCGAAATGCAGCAGCGATGATTTCCACGGTGCACTGTCACGACTGGCGAGTGTCGCATCGCGTTGCAGCGAATCGAGTTTGCGGCTTATCGGAAAATCTACGATAAGGATACATTTTTCGAAAGGTCGCGCGCGGTTATCGCGCTCGTGGAAAGATAACCGACGCGTTCCCGAGTCCGCGTGAAAGCTTCGCGTCCTTTTTCCTTTCCGAACCATCTCTCGCTGTCCCGCTCCGTTCCTCTACGCTCGTGCATCGCGAAAGGGATAAGAAACTCGAGGATCCGATGGACGACTGGTCACGTACACGCCATCTAATACAACGTAATAATAGAATAGGGAAAATTTGACGATGGCCGACCAGCGGGCAAGTACTACGGTTTACTAGACGTGCGGTGGCAAGGTAACGCGCATCGGGGCTGCCTTGCCGCGGGCGAGAAAGTGCGATTTCGCGCGAGTACGGAACGCGGACCTCCGTTTGGCGATTCGAATCGTAATTCGTATCGCGATTCGTATCGATCGATTGATCGATCGATCGATCGGTGCGACCAGAGGAATACGAGAAGGAAGACGCGAAATCGAACGGTTGGCGGAGTTTTGGCTGGCGGAGATGGAGCGATTCGCACGAGTCCCGTACGCTGGGCCAGACATACTGCCACGCGATCGAGAGAGGTAGTAGGCCATCTCCTTATACGGATCGTTGTTTCGGACCGCGCCAACCGTTTGGCCGTCCAAAACGAGCGAGAACGCTACCACGAGTACGGACATTCTCTCCCGCATCTTCGCCAAGCCGGTATCTTTTCTAACCAAAAACCTTCGCCCTTTTCTTTCCCCACGCGTCCAAACCAAGCCCTTCGACGGAATCCGATAAGGAAACTCGACCCTTCCGAGACTGCTCCAATATTTCCTTTGGCAGTTCGCGCGACCATCTTTTCTTCGAAGAGAGAGACGCGTGTTCGTTCCACGACTCTTATCTACCGTTAACGTTGACTCTTGTAAACACCGTTGGATATTGTTCCTTCCATGACGCATCTCTCTCTCTCTCTCACACTCTCACTCTCTGCCCGTCACGATCGTCGACGAGTCGAAGAAACGACGGTGGAGAAAATTATTTCGTGGAATTATCCGAGAGAGCCGATGGTCGATGCGCGAGCTGGGACAAAACACCGTTCGAAACAAGGAGCTGATGCGTGGTACGTGACCGAGAGAAACGAAAAGACGCGGTTCGCGTGCGTTTCACGGGGAATGCGTGACGGGAGATGCAACGAATCGTTAAAACGCCTCGTAAACCGCCTCTCTGTTTTCTTCCACGTCGAAAGACCCATTGAGTCGGGATGCTGCGCCGAACGCGCGCTCACGATTCTTCCCCGAGTATCCTCGAATCACTTCCTTCGCGAAATCCAACGCTCCGCGCTATTAGCCCGTTTACCTGAATTCCCGCGAAACGAAAACAAATATCGAATCGGACGCTGTACCTTTAATGCCCTCTCGTCGACCGGTGGCATCGAAAATCGTGTCGCGTCTGCTACGCGTTTCTCTCTCTCTCTCTTTCTCTCCCTCTAACTCCGTCTCTGTCGCAACAAACAAGAAGATTCGAAAGAACCGGGCAATTTCATAAATAATTCATACCGTGGATGGACAACGACGCTATGTCGCGAGGTGCGCGCGGTACATACGAATTTCCCCGGTCTTTCTGCGCAACCGTGCCACGATTTTCCTTTCTTTTCTCCTCTCTTCTCTACCCTTGATTTCCCTGTCCTTCGCTATTCGAACGCTATTCGAACGGTAGAAATGGGTAGAAATAACTGTGGATGTCGGTAGCAAAGGAAAGCGCGATATGGCTTCTCGCTGGAGTAGGAAGCGATCACGCGTACCAGTACGAGTTGCCGATGCTGTTGCTGCTGGAGAATACGTCGAACGGTGAGACGACGAGCGGTCATAGCGACATCGGAGAGAACGAATCGAATAGATGCTCCGTTAACCGGGACGATTAACGCGTGACGAGCGATACGCTCGCGTCGGTCGTAAAGTGGTCGTTAAACTCTAACGAGTACTTACAGGTTTCTCGATGGAAGGCAACCGATCACGTATCCATGGATTTTATCGTCGTTTCCTTTTCTTCTTTCCTCTGCATGATCCGTAGTCCCGTGTGTCGGTTCGACGATCTCCGGCTTATCGAGGAGAAATCCGATTTCGTAAATTCCGTCGCAGCCTCGCGTTCCACGACTCGGACGTGACACTTTCCGTCCTCTCGATCCGTGGTTCGTGACTGGATCGACGATTGCGGATGTTGGTCGGAAAGAAAGGGAGAAACGAAATGGAAAGAACGCGAAACGCGGTGTCGCGTATTAGGTTAGGTTCGAACGAGAATATCCAACGCGTACACACCGGCCATAATCCTCGACTGCCGCGAGAACACTGAGCCACCGTTCATGGTACTACGGCTTCCCCCTCACAGCTCGCTTGCTCGCTCCCTCCTTCGTACACGCATAGTACGCGCAGCCTCCAGTGGAAAGACCGCTTTTCGGTTTTCTTCGATACTCCCTAGATGGCCGACCAACGAACGACTCGTCGCCTTTCCTTCCAGCTTCTGGACCGTCCATCTCGTCCCGCGGTTCGAATCCGCGGGCAAAAAGTCGATCGACTTTACCGCGAAACGACCGAGAGACCCTCGTTATACCGCTCGTTTTGCTCGCATATACGTATATACGTCGTATCGCGCCGCGTCCTATGGAAACTGACGTCGCGTTTCGAGACTAAAGGCCGACCAACCCTCCGTCCGAAGGCCAAATCGTCCAAGGACGATCATCGCGCCGACGAACCGGCTCCCTCGAGTTTACTCCCTTTCCTTCCCTGTCTCCTCGCGGCTTCTCCTCCTTCCAACACCCTCTTCTGTTACTCGTTTCGAGATCGGACGCCGCGTTCGCTGCACCGAAGGAACTGCGTCCCGGAGGGCAACGCGTGCAGCGAAGAAGGAATAAAACGATTACGCGTATACGATTCGAATCCTCGGATACCTGTTGTCCGCGGGCGACCTCTGAGACGAAGACGCGCGAGAGGATCGAAAAGCGTCCGCGTACCCGCGTTCGTAAACAGCGGAACGAGACGCTTGACGGGGGCGTCGGCGTCGGGACGAAGGGAAACGAAATGGAGTTTTAAATGTAGGAAGAGCCGCGAGGATCGGAGGGAAGCAGGAGGTTGGTGATAGTGGAAAAGGGGCAAAGAAGGGAAAAGAGGGTTCAAGGACGAGAGGATGGAAGAAGCGCGTTTACCGTAGGAGTGGTCGCGTGGGGGGTCGATGCGTCGTAGCCCAAAGCATATACACGCGAGAACGGTTTCGGAACGGCCGCGCGTAATCCGAATCCAAATCCGAAACCAGTTTCTGCCCCGTGGGTCAACCAGACCGTCCTCCGCTTCGACGTCCTCTCCCACCGCGTTCGACTCACGTTCGTCGTTACTCCCCCGATCCAGGTCTTCCCCTTTCCTACCTCCACGCGTGCCTCTTTTCCTCCCGATCGCCCTCGTCGTCTCGCGCTTTCGACCCGTCAAAAAACAAACCGATTTTTACCGTCCGCTCCGTTTCTCGCCTCGTTTCAGAAACCACTATCGATTCCAGTGTTGCGTTTTTTTTTTTTAACCCTCGTTTCGCGTAATGGGATAACCTCGTGCCCTCTTATCGAACGCTAACGTTTCCCCGAACGAGAGACGTTCTTTTCCATTTCGATGCCGAGTTGCCTAGAATCCCCGTTTATCGTCCGCGAGGTATGACGATATCGACGATGGTCATCGGTACAGCGAGGAGAGATCGCGTAGTACGCGGTTTGCCCGTCTCTATCTCCATCCATAACTATCGTTTTCTCGGACAAACGGCGTCGTCGCTTCAGGATATCGGCGACTAGCGTGGTTGATCGAGCAACAGCGCGGTAAAGCGGGTCGATATCGATGCAAGAGGACGGGTAACCGTTTAGCGAGATATATACGCGGCTATTCGGCTATTCGACGACTATTCCATGACGAGATACGCGTCGCGACGAGCAAAAGTAACAGTCCGAGTATAACTACGCTAGCGGTAGTAGCCAGATCGTCTGGAGTCTCGAGAAACGGAGCCGCGTGACTGGACGGAGGAATTGGAGTGGGATCGAACGAGATCTCGATACTTCGCTATCGGATCGCTCTGGATCCCGAAATATTTACCTATTTATCTAAAATACTTATCGTCGTCTCGTCTTTCCGTGCCTTGACGGCTCTACGCGCGTTCTTGCCACGCGTGCTTAAAAGCTCCAAGGTCGGGCCTCGGGATCCCGAGATTCGAGAATGCCGAAAATTGCGGAATTCCGTGCGATACGGGAGTATCGAGATCTCGCTCGAATCCGTCCCAACTTTTCCCCCCGTTCCGAACCCGTAATCTCGCTGGTACTCGTGCATCGCTAGTGAATGGAGATTCGAAGGGGGAATAGAAGGCTGCTACTGCGCGTTTCATAGTCGACCGGTATTTCCCCCGATATTTCCTCGCGGTCTACGATTCTCGCGTTCGTCTCGAGTACGTGAACCACACCGTTGGCACTGCGATCGTAGAAAAAAGTGCAAAGCAGTCCAAGTCGAGAAGATCAACGGAAGAGGAAAGATCAGAGAAGAGGATGACGAGAGGAATCGGTGTTGGCGTTAGTGTCGCGATACTGGTTGGAGCGATGTTGTACAGGTTAGTCGATCGATAGGCCAGTTTTCCGACTATGCGATCGCGATGCTTTCTCTGCTGTATTCTTTGCGCCTGCGAGTAATTACGTGGTCACTGATGACGCAATTTTCGATTGGCAGCGGCACCGACGGGCAAACATACGTGGGCACGGATTGGTTGAAGGGCCTGTCCCAAAATATCGACGCGTTGAACAGGAACATTCAACAGAATGTACATCAGCTGAATCAACGAATACAGGAAACGGTGCACGGCAACTTGGCGCAAGTTTATCGACTGACGGAAAACCTAAACGCGGAAGCAGGTACGATATCCACGAATTATATTCTATTTCTCTTCTCTTTTATCCTTCTTTTGCCTCTTTTTTCGCTATACGCCTGAAAATTACATCGTTTACGTTATATAGCGTAAACGATCCTTTCACTATCGACCGAGAAATCTGTTCTCTCTCCCCCCCCCTCTCTCTCTCTCTCTCTCTCTCTCTCTCTCTCTCTCTTCTCTCTTTTTCTCTCGGCTTTTCAAGGCAATCCTACAACGTTTTTTCCAATTACCATTTCCAACTGCATCGCGCGTTTCACCGCTTTGCGAAAACACCTTCCTAATCGAGCAACGAATTTGTTCCAGCTACCGGCCCTGCCTCGGTGCAAGCGATCGGGGGTAACAACGTTATTCTATCGGGACACGATGGGACGAAGATCGTTCATTCTGGTCGCACTTCGGACGGAAAACCATTTATCCGCGAGAGCACCGACAAGGTCGTAGGTGATACTCTTCGACACGTCGAGAGAATTTACGATCCTACTACCAACACTTCGAAGGTGCACGGCTATACTTTGGATTTGAAGGACCCAGGCGCTAAACCTGTCCCTATAAACGATACCGCGTAAACGACGAAGAATCGGCAAAGAATCTGCAAAGAATCGGCGAAGAATCGGCGAAGAATCGGCAAAGAATCGGCGAAGCGCATCGTTCGACGAGGACGATATTTTAAATATTCCGCGGATATGTAATCATGTAACACGAATAAATAAACGAATATATAAACGAGTAAACAAACGAGTCCGATTTCGATATCGTCCCTGCGATGCGTGTCGAAATCCCCGCAGCGCAGAACCGCTGGTCGCGGAAAGCGTGTTATTCTAGTGGTAAACATATCGCGAATATGCGTGTCCAAGTGGCGCCGAGAGAAACGAGAGATTGCACACGGGGTGCCTTAAATGGAAATGCCCCTGGCTTGTCCCCGATCTCGCCTTCTTCTCGCCTTCTCTTTCAACGCGTTCTCCTCGTCGCGTCGTTGCCGCCGCCATTAGCCCTCCCTTTATCGCCCGGTTTCCTCGTTATCCTACCTTCACCGATCCCTCTTTTGCCTTTCTTATTGTCCCTCTTTTCTGCTATTTTACACGCTTTCCATCGCGTCTATCGAACCGGCGATGCGTTAGATGCGAGAGAAAACACTAAGAAAGAAAATGCCAGCGTTGATTCTTTTTTCAAACTTCACGGGGATATGTTAAGAGTTAGATTCTGATCCGTGGTACGATATGGCGATAGCGCATGCTTTCCAGCAAACGTTGCGTCGGTATATTTATAATAATACAGTACTATGGGATCGACTTAGCATTGCGTGTATTTTTTCCGCCTGGTTTCCAAGTCACTGGGATGTAGCAACTTACCATTTTTCTGCCACTCGCGACGTTGCCGACAGCGTATCGAAACTACTTATAGTAAATAAGTGGACAGCCAGCACAGCCGTGGTATAGAAGAGATCTTTTGTACGGACATTCGCGGCCCAACTCTAACTGTCTTTGCGATGCAAAAATACGTTACTTTTTTGGAATTGGGTAAGACATCGAACCTCCTTCTAACATTATATTCGTCTAATCGAAAATCGCTAACTTCTATTTTCAATTATATTTCCCAAGTACACCGTAATGTACTCCCTAATTGCATTGAAGCCGTCTGTAGCGTCCCCCGAAACGTTTGCATACCCGTTATAAAAATTTTACTCTAGAAAAAATAAATAAAAAATAAAAAAAAAGAGTTTCTATTCTCTTTCCACACTATTAATAACTATAACCATGATTATGATGATTATAGTTAGCCCACTACAAAGGACGTATTCCTCTTCAGAGTATTCATGCCAAATATATTTTTTAATCATTAACTATTACTCGAACTTATAGCATATTACTACACAATTATTTTTATAATTTACAAAGAGTTTATAAATTATTACACTGATTCCTAATAACAAATTGCTCACAGCGTAAATTAGTGATAAAAGTGAAAAAATTAATAAATTACTGGTTAAAACTTAAATTAATAACGAATTTATGTTAAAATGTACTGATAATTTCCAAAAAAGTTACTAAACATACTACTAAAAGCTATAAAAAAATATTAAACATATTGTTAACAACAAATTAATATTGTTAGTAACAAATGGCTCTCAACGTATATCAATAATAAAAACGAAAAAATTAATAAATTATTACCTATTGGAACATTAAATACAGGAAATACAAAACCAATCGCTCATGTAAGTATTAATTATTAAATTAACCATTGTACAAGAATGTTGACCATAATTCCAACTTTGCTGTACACCTATCAATGTTCATAAATTAATAACAGAAACTTGGAAATTTATTAATTTTCTACCGCCGAATTGATTTATTAAGATTTTTAATTCTTCTAAAATTAAACATTTTTACCGCCTGCGATCAGCGCCATCTATGATTTGGGCTCAAAAATCAAGAAAGTGATAGGAACATAGAATAGGCGAGGAGGTCGACGATGAACTGGTCACGTGGTAAAAAGCTGGAGCTTCAAGCTACATTCTTATATAATATTCGTAAAGAATTTAGCTCTAAATTGTTAGTTATTAATTTTTGTTTTATGGCGTCTATGATTTCGTAACGGCGACCATCACGATCTTCCGTGAAAATATTTATTAGGAAACGAAACTGGAAGCAAAATGTGATCGAAAGTTATATGAGAAGATTCGCAAGAACATTGTCTATCTAACGAGTGCATAAAGTTTCATAAATTAATTGCGTAGAGGATAGTAATTAATGAAAAACCAATGGCGTCATCGACAATAATTCAAACATTCCGTAGATTAATAATTAATAATTAATTAATTAGGGACAAATTTATATCCAAAAGTATATTGGAATGTTCTTGAAGGATCTACCTTTACGACGCAGTTATAAAAGTTCACAAATTGTTTACGGAAATTGAGTAATTAATTAATTTTCCAATAAAACTTTAAAAGGGAACAGTCAGCGCCGCCTATGGTTATGTATTGTAACTAACGGAGCACAAGCTTCCAGATAAAAATCATGACAGCGGTTTTAATTCGACAAACAGCATTCATTTCTTTACCTGGCAGACGACAAATATGCAAAGGTACGCCTTTACAACGCAATAATAAAGTTTCATAAATTAATCACAGAAATTGAGTGATTTGTTAATTTTTCTTCAAGTGAACAGGAGAATGCATAGGAAATGAGAAAAAATTGCAAACAGACGTCGGAAGCATTGTTGTGTGCATGCAGTTGTGCCTGCATTACGAAAAACATGTAAGTATTTGTATTAACGTAACCTTCAGTTGTAATTAAATAGCGTAAGTTACGAGCCACTGTTTTCCCACCTTTCATTAGTGATAGCAGAGCTTGATTATTGGACTCATGGAATATCATCAGCATACATGCCAAGAATTATATTTTATAGTGAGAAAAAATTAAAGCAGCGATACAAATATATAAAGTATGATACGTCTATTGGATTTTAGGTGCGGTAGCCATATGACATACAAGACAGAAATCGTTGATGGTCAAATAAAGATTCAGAAAATGACGCTGGTTTAGGCAGACAAAAAGGAATAGAATTAATGTAGGTAATGGCCTCTTATAACAAAAAGATATGGAGAATATAGTGAGATTGAAAGGTATGTTGTATTCCTGACCTGAATAGATATTAATATCAGTGGTCAAAGTCAGTGATCATCGCTAATGTGTTAAGTTTGAATAAAAGGAGTGAGAAGAGGAAACACATATTATGCGGAATCAAGAAACAAAAAAGGGGCAGCATATGTTTCAACAGAGAAGAATGCGTGGCAAGGACATATTAATATAAGGATCAATGAAGAGATGGAGAATGAATACTTGGTAATAGTTATGAAAGGTAATGATAAATCAGATATAGAGTCTGAATGTTGCTAAATGATAAATGTAGAAAATTAAATCTAAGCCCTTACACAGAGAAATGTCGTTGAATAGTACTAATATGTTATATTTCAGAATGATGGGGTTGAGGTATATAAGGAAAAGAGCGAGGATCGAATGAAAGAAGTGAGAAGATGGAATGCATATTATGCGGAATCAAGAAAGAGAAAAGAGGCTGCTTATGTATCAACAGAGAAAA